>NW_022436941.1:38168678-38244694 GCF_009761245.1 Sapajus apella
GGTGGAGACAAGGGCGGGGGTCTCCGGACATTCCAAGGGCTAGGGGACTTTTGTCATTCTGTTTGTTACCTCAGTGGTTTACAGAAGTCAGGATATACATTTGTTTACACATCGTCTGGGTGGTGATAGAAGTCACAGATTTTAGCAGTTACTGATAAGAAAAGGTAAGCAGCTTTACATAGTTTTGAGGAACAAACTGGCAGTTCTATTTACAGAGGCCAAGGACAGTAGTTATTGTAAGGAGAATGGGGCAGCCATTTCAACTTATCTAAAAACAGTTTTGCATTTTATAAAATAGTTTTGCTCCGGTTCTGGCTCTAGGCCAGCACAATATCACATTATGTTTTATTTCTCCATTGTTCATTATAAAATGGAAGTGATATGTGCTTCATGGCAAGAATTTAATAATTAGCGCTATTACAGGAAAACTGTTTGGTGTATTTACCTGGAAGATACTAAGTTATGTAGAACAGGAGGCTTGTAATCTCATTGCATAACTTTAAAAAGACTTTGATAAAAATTATTTCTGTTGAACTATATATCAATCCTTGAGTTAATTAGGGCAACAATTATATTTTTTTATAAGTAAGTACCTTGAGACACAGAAAGATTGTTCTAATAAAAATCTCTAAACCACCATGGCACGTGTATGCCTATGTAACAAACCTGCATATTCTACACATGTACCCCAGAACTTAAAGTATAATAAATAAGTTAAAATATTAAACTAACTTGGTCTGCAATTTGCACATATTTACCTACAAATACAAGTAATGGATCCTAGGCCTAATTGCAGTGGACTAATACCCGTTTACTTACTGAACTTGGTGAGTAGCTCATTGGCTATCATTGATTTTACTGTTGAAAATTGGGCAAGGACTTGCCAAGTCATTTTCCCATGTCAGAGTTCACTGTAGAAGGGCCAGTATAATTATCTCCACTGACTTCTAGCTCTTAATTAAATTAGTGATTTCTGTTGTCTTTCTTAAAGTTCTTAGGAAGCAATTTACTTTTCCAATAATTCCAATTAAGCATGAACTTTTGGATGTTATTTTAAAAAAAGAACCTAAGCAACTTTTAAAAAGCATACAAAGGAGTTTATAATTCAAAGAGTCAGAACCAGAGTTATATAAACTATATTAATCCAAAATTCATCATTTAACAGAAATGCTGTTAGTGACAATAATTTAACAAAGGTTATTAGTGTCGGTTATTTATTTAATAAAAAGTATATTGCAGTTTTACACGACAGCTTAAAACCTATCACATGTTCTCTCTTAAATATTTATGTAATATTTATTTTGTGCGTAGCATTTCTCTAAGCCTCTTACATATGCTAACCTATTTAATCCTCATAGTAGCCTAATGAGATGGGAACAATTATTATGTCCATTTTATAGAGGAGAAAACTGAAGCACGCAGAGGTTAAATCACTTGCTCAAGGTCACGTCACTATCGAGTGTCAAAACCTAGTTGTAAACCCTTGTGAAGGGCTCTCACATCTGTACCCTTAAATCACCTTACCTATTTCCTATTCAAAAAAAAAAAAAATTGATCCTAGTAATTTTAGACAATACAGATGCGTTTTATTAGAGCCAGGATTTTTGTTTTTTGAATTCTCCCAAGACCGTTTAAAGTAAACATATATAGTAAAACTACCTCTTGAAGAATTCAACAAGATATATGAAATGGACTACCACAGATAAAATGTGCAGAGATGTCTGTGTTTATTCTACATTGTCTACTCATTGTCCTGATACAAGTTTTCATATCCCATATTATCCATGCTATCTTTAGTTGCTAAGGTCAGAAGTCTAAGTTAGTTTAACAAAAAATAAAATTTCTTGGTAGATATAACTGATCATCCTAAATGTTAGTGCCAGTTTGGGAGTTTACCTATCCAAGGCATCTTTAAAAAAAAAAATCTTTCTTCATCTCTTGTCTTTGCTTTCCTCTTTATTGGATTCAGTTGGCTGTCTACATGTCACATCAATGTTGACTCTAAAAATGACAGAATTGCATAATCATTAGGGCCCTCAGTCTCTGAAGGAAAGCTTCTTCCATGCAGTGTGTAGATTAATTCCAGAAAAGGACTACTTGGCTCTGCTTGGGTCATGTGTCTGGTCCTGGAGTAATCATTAATTCCAGAAACATCTGGTACTTGTTTGGCCAACCTGGGATCAACACATTATTAGAATCACATCAAATAGGTTAGGAGCAATTCCCAAGAGAAAAAGAGTATTCAATTAGAAGAAGAGAAAAAGCAAACTATGTCACTGATAAGTTATTGTTTCTTTGGGTTCTAAAGTGTTCAGGTCTCTTTGAGGCACTTCATGATGAGACTAATGGTAATGGACATTACTAGGCCCTGTTTTCTTATTTCCCCAGAGAGCAAGACAGTGAAGATTAATCAAAAAGACTCTGCCTATTATTTATCATCTCACTTAAAGGAAAAAAGACATTTTTATTATGATGATGAGCCATAAATTTATGGCTCTTCTTGTGATTAATAAAAGTTATTTAACTTAAAATGAAAATATTGGCTGGGTGCAGTGCCTGTAATCCCAGCAATTTGGGAGGCTGAGCTGGGAGGATAGCTTGAGGTCAGGAGTTAGAGACCAACCTAGACAACATGGTGAAATCCTGTCTCTAAACAAATACAAATACAAAAGATTAGCCGGGTGTGGTGGGGCACAGCTGTAGACCCAACTGCCTGGGAAGGTGAGGTGGGAGGATTACCTGAGCTTATACAGTTCAAGGCTGTAGTGAGCCATGATTGCGCACTGCACTCCAGCCTGGGGGACACAGTAAGGCCCTGTCTCAAATAAATAAATAAATAAATAAATGAAATTATTATAATCTAAGATCTTTGTTGTGAATGTAATACTATATAATAAAACATGCCTGATAACACGTAAGTTCATCCTTTCTTCTCCAGTCTTATCTTCCGCTATTCCTTTAAACTCATTTTTATTCCAGCTATAGTCAAGTATTGGAAACTCCCTAAATGTGCCGTCTTTTTACATGGTATTATGCTTTTCAGTGCATTGCCGTTTCCTGCAATGCCAGTACTTGTCTGCCACATACCTTGTTTCTAAAGAAATCTTCCTATCCTTTTCTCTTATAGTATTTTAGGCTAGGAATGATGCATGCCTCAATTAATACAACAAGCCCTATGGAAGATAAATAGTATTGTTATCCTTTAATTACATTTGAAAAAGTTAAGGCACTAAAACACTGCGTAGAACTGGTAAATAATGGAGTCAAGATACAAAGCCATGCAGGGGGATTTTCAAACCCATGTTCTTAATCACTGCAATATATTGGCTTTTATGTAAAGGATGCTTATTAAATGAATCGACAAGTGGTTATTAAGAACAAACCCTAATACTGTGTCATAACAAATGGGTAAAAATAAGACTTAAAATTAAAAAGAAACCAAAACTGATATCAGTTTACTTAAAAACAAGACAGAGAAGTCAACTCTTTGACATTTCATGAGTGTAATGTTGATTGGCCAGAGCCTTTATAAAAATGTGAGGATATTTTTGCAGAACAAATAACATGCTTCTGAGAGGAATTTTTCATCTATTAGAATCATAGCATTTAATACACACACACACGCACACACACACACACACACACACACACACTCTCACACCCCTACCTTTCCAGTGTGACCTGTTAATTCAATATTTACATTTTATATTTATTGTTTTCCTTTTGTCAAGAGTTAAACTTATGGTAACCCACATGCACTTATTTTTCCTTTCACAAAATTTTGCTAATATTTGTCCTTTGACATTGCAGGAGTGAAACCTGACAGTACTGCTGAAACAGTGTCTACTTTGGTTTGAAATTCACCTGCGTTTAGTGAGGTATGACACGGAGGTATCCAAAAACTGTCAGTATGAAGTTTCTTTTGCCTGATTAGTACTGGCTTCCAAAGCAAACACTTCAATTAGATTAGATTACAGTAAGATACTAGGGAATGCAAATAAATGAGAGATGAGGGTTCATGCAAAAACAAACAAACAAAAACCCTTAAAATCAGTATGGAGCCTCTGCAGAAGCAGAACTCTGTCCAAAGATTAATAAGCTTTTGACCTCAAGTAACAGAATAGACAGCATGTTCCATATCCAAGGGAACTTTCCCCATGCTCATTTAACAACTATATGAAATCCAAATTTAATCTCATTTTAAAGATCATTATTCATCTTAATTTGCTGGCTTCTCCCTAGCTGGAGCTAAATGCTCCTATTTTTATCTGAACTCTGCCAATTACCTGATAAATCTTTCACTGTCATTTAGAATATATTATTCATTACCAGGAACTTCCTTGCCTTTCCTTTATTCTTTAGATTAAACTGCTATTTTGGATTCTTCATATTATATATTTTGAGATGAATTGCAAAGAGGTAGTCACAGAAAACATTATTTTATCTTAAAATTAAGTTCTTTTTTTCATTATCTTCATCAAATACTTAACATCAGGTGTTTAGAATCATGCTTCTATACCCCTAACTTGTTTAAACCCTTCAACATTTACACCCTATTCAATGTGTTCATTTCATATAAGATATGCAGAAATGAAAGGGACCTATGGAGGTTTCTCTCCCAACATTCAGGGCCTTTTATATACTAAGATTTCCAATAAATCCCCTTATCATTTAGGCTAATTTGCTCCTATTTAAAAGATATAGTAGTGCTGGTTGCCTACAATATACTCACACCCATCTTCCTATTCTAGCACACTCACACTTCTTTCTCTATAACTTCGTGGGTTTGTGTAGAGGACCATAGCAACAGGTGATGATCCAAAGGACTCCCACTCTCTTTTGGAAGACTTGATACCTAATGTGTGTTGACATCTGATAGGTTTTCCTAAAGCTCTTCTCCAACCTGAGCTTATATCTATACCCACTGACTGAGGTCTTAACATTTGGTGGATCACCCCAACCCAGCAAACCCTGCACCTAGAACCCAAGAGCAAGAAAGAATATCACTGATCTTGAATGGGATTTTTAATGCTGGAATTTACTTCTGAAACAATTCTTTAGATCTGAACTATTAATACCATTGCTTATGCCTCTACTGAACTCCAGACCAAGCTTCCTTTGTTGTCAGCTCCTGTAAGCCTCAGTCTGTCACAACTCTGCCCACTACATTTCTTTCCCGGCTTCGATCTACTGGACCGTTCCTAAACCTTTTCTCAGTCGATATCATTATGCCCATCTTCACAGTGAGATCTGTGGCCCTGTTCTATGATCTGTATGTGAATAAGATACTGGACTGCACGTAGTAGAGAACTGATAAGGTGGGAGAGTCACTTTTTTCCCTTCGCAACAGAACCATGATTGCTAATACATGGGTTCACATTAGCGTATCCTTTGTGCCCAAATTAAAACTTGACCAGGAAGTGTCCTGCCTCTTGAATAACAACACGTGTACATATGCCTATAGTGAGCTCCAACTCTGTGCCATGTACTGCATGAGAAATTTGACCTACAGATTTCTAGTTGATCCTAATTATGACCATTATTATCATCATTTACGAGTCCTCTGTGCTGTAGTAGATGTTTCATACACTTAATTTTAATTCATACCCAGGACAAAGTCATAGTCAGGCATTATTCTTTATATTGTAGAGATAAGAAAACATTCTGAGATGTTAAAAATGAATAGCAGCAGAGCAGGAATTTTGACTAACAACACTAGTGCTCTGACATCCTAGGACAAAATTACAAACATAATGAGACAAAAAAATAGAAATTAAAAAAGCAATACACATCTCTACTTTGTTTATAGGTTTATTGCCCTGTTGGACACGCTAGTAAACAATAGCATCCTAAATCTGAAAGTAATAGAATGATGAGCCTGATTGTCACTACAGGCAATGTGCCAGCCTTTTAACCAGACTGTCCCCTCACTTTAGGCCCAAAACATCCTCTTCTCTTTCTTTCTCTCCTTCTCTTTTTCTTTCTCCATAGAGAAGCATGGGTATGGGCAGTAATTGTGAAGATAAAATCAGGCACAGTATAGAAGCAATACTTACCATTCTGTGGCTCATACCATTATTGACCAATTGTTTTTTTCATCATTTCAAACAAGTGAGTCTTTACCTGAGCTCTCAGTGAGAGCTGCTTTGCAATAAAAAATTGCAATAGTCTGTTGAATTGGTATTGAGATGCACTAGAGTGTGGCTAAATCTATTGTCTTTGATACTATGGATAATGGAGTTTGTTTATGCTCGTAAGGTTAGTATTATTTACAGTAAGATGATTTCCCTAGAGATACTATATTACTGTGGAATACCCTAGATTCATAGTACAGTTCCTGCCAAGGTTCTGGGCTTGTTATACCAATGCCATCAAATAAATGCATGAATCAAAACACAGATTCAGAAATTAATGGAAACATGAACCTGAAGATTCTCATTCCAAAACCAAATTATCTTTTACTGTGGTGCAGAAAAAAATATTGCTCCAAGTGAGAGCTTAGTTTAATTTGCTATTGAAATATTAAATTTTAAAGATTATTGGTACTTTAAAATAAACTTTTTGAATTTTTTTCAAAATAACAGATTGCTAAGAACTCAGAGAAATGTAAATTAGAACTCAGAGAAATGTCAGTGAAATGGCCATTTCCTATTTGAGGGAAAAAATATGGCAAGGAGCAAATCCACTTCTCTCCTTGTAAGTAAAGGAAAACATCATTCATGATCTGCAATTACATTAATTCAGGGTGTGCATCTCCCGAAAGACACTAATTGTACCTTTTTTTTAGTTCTGCTTTTGGGACAATAGGACAGATCACAGCTCAGCGCAAGAACTGGGAAAGAAAGATGCTGATTTGTGGCTGTGTCTTCTTTCCTGACAGTTTTAATTTCCTGTATTTCACTTAACATCCATTGTTTTCTTCCTAACTTTTCTTTTATTCTGATATGTAGTTTTATGGACTGAATGTTTGTGTATCCCCAACCTCCAATTAAAATGTTTAAGCCCTTACCTACAGTGTGATAATATATGGGGACGGGACTTTTAAGAGGTAATTGAGGTTAAATAAGATCATAAGCAGGGGGAGGGGGTGTCCTAATTCACCAGGACTTTTGGATTTATAAGAGGAGGAAGAGAAATAGATCTCTTTATTCTTCATGTGCATATACTGATCTCTTTATTCTTCATGTTCCCAAAAGGCCATGTGAGGACACAGTGAGAAGATGGACATCTGCAAGCCAGGAAGAGAGGCCTCACCAGAAACAGATTATGTGGGCACCTGAATCTTGGACTTGCCAGTCTCCAGAAGAAAAGAAATAAATTTCTGTTGTTTAAGCCATCTAGCCTGTGGTACTTTGTTATACTGTCCCGAGAAGACTAATATGTGTGGTTTGTATTTTTAATATGTTGAGGGGCACACTGAATAATGCTGAAGAATGTGGGCTTTAGAAATTACTTGGATGTATATCCTGGCTCTGCCAGTTAGTAAGTTTGCAAACTTTGGCAAATAATGTAACATTATCTTTGTCTAAATGTTCTCATTTGTAAATCAGATTAAAAGCAGCTACTTCATGGCATTGTTTTAAGAATAAAATAAGCTAATACAGTGGCATAAACTTGGGACATGAACATTTTTAAAGTTGTGGACTATTTGAAGGAAATCAGTTTTCTGAACCTGAACTCCATGTGTAATGGCTAAGAACTTGTGGCTGGAGGATGGGTCATGCCAGAGTGTCATGCTTGTTTTCCTCTCTCTTTTCACAAACTTTCTTTTCCACACTCCAAAATAAGGTACACCTCTTACTCACCCAGGATCTTATTGTGCAATTTTCACTAAATGCATAAATGTTCCTATGCCAAACAAAGGAACTGTATTAAATGGTGGTGTTAGTGTTGAAATGATGAATGGTAGTAATAATTAAAAATATTTTTTCCGGTTTGGTGATTTCCAATGTTTTGCTTTCAACAAAATTGATGGAGGACCTAATTGAATTTTCAGGTGAAAGTATTAAGAATAATTAGGAATGATTAGAACCGAGAAATCTTTTATTTCCATCTACTTCTGTATGTGAACACAATTCTTAGCTTGTCATGTCCTTGTCACAATTTTTTCTTGTTATATATTTTTATTTGAGGGTGGCGGGTCTCAAATTGCTTTATGACCTAGCCTCAGAAGGCAGAAAGCATCACTCTGGCTGTAGTCACAAGCCAGCCCAGACTCAAGGGGAAGACACACAGATGCCACCTATTGATGGGGAGCTATCAATGTCACATCATGAGAGAACATGAGGGGCAGGTTATATTATTGCAGCCATCTTTGAGAAATACAAATTGCCACATATTAAATGGGAGAAATTCTGTAACTTCAAAACTGCAAGGAACTTTTTGTCTCTATAAGCAGAGAAACTTAAATTTATCTTTGAGATCAGTTATATTCTTTGTTTTAGGGGAGAAATATAAACATTTTAATAGGGCTTTTCCTAAGGTAAGCTAATATCCCATCCTGGAAGAGAAATATACCATAATAAAAAGTGGAATTATTCCACATTATAAATAAACTTTTTCCTGCTTAGCAATGAAGCCACCTCTCTGCAATTTGTTTTCTTTCAAAATGAAACCTTCCCATTTTATCTCCTTTTAGAGTCCTTGGGAAGTCCTGGTTCTGAATCCTGTTCCAAACAATTATGCTGAAAAATACTGCTGAGGTAGAAAATAAGTAACAAAAGTAACAGAAGATGAAATCTCTTTTAAATGTCGAAATCCATGTGTTTTAGACTTAGTCTAAGACTAAAAGTATATGCCCTCTAGATGGCAGCAAATTAAATCTTTTAAAACATTAGTACCTCTGCTAAAATAGAGGAAAAGGGAAATCCTACTGGCAGCTAATTTATAAGAGAGAGCTAAGGATATTGATAGAAACTACAACTTGCAAAATGCACTGGCAAATCAGATAAACTTACCCAAAGAAAACGTGACTACAGACCACATTGATCTCTTAAAGTCAGTCTCTTTTAACATCTATTCCTTAGGACCCATATATCTGTAGGTCTTGTACCCTGAAACATGCAATCTGATCCAACAGTAACTCCCCACGCTCTTAATATGTTTTGAAAATGCACTGACTGTGACAAAGACCTGCATAGTTCACAACTTCTGACCAGTCCTTAACATGACCACCCTGTGACTAACTCTAGCACCCCAGACCCCTTAAGTACACTTCGCTGACTCCCTTTGCTGTCCATTCTTCCTTACTGCCATGCAGGTGTTCACAGTGTTATTGCTGATGAGCTTTATTTAATAAATTATTTTTAAAATTTCATATTTGGCTTATAAGCTTTTCAACACATCAGTGAGACATGTTATTTTCAAAGCTTGTTAAGGTATTATCTTCAAAATTGCCTGTATATCAAAATAGATTTATTTCAGGTACCATAAGCCAAACGTTAACAGTGCACAAAGCAAACTATTAAATATACATACCAAGAAAGACGCTTTAATCAAACTTTAAACAGACTCTATTGAGCCCTCTTTCTGTGTAGGCCTCATCCTTGTGCTCTGTCTTCAGCCTGTTTAAATCAGACTTAGCAAAGAATCCTGCTAAGTCATCAGCCTTCATATCTGATCAAGTTCCTCATCCCACACCCTTGATATCTAAGTCCTTGGCCTGCCTTTAGCAAGAATCCTGTTCAGTCCATTTAGCAAGAATCCCTCTAACTTTGATATCTCCTGTTAAAAATTTTCCATCCACTGACACCCTCAATCACTCTTTAGTTTATAAATCCTTGCTCATTTTTGTCATATTCACGATTTGAGCACAGTTTCTCTCCTATGTTACAATAGTCTTCAGTAAAGTCTTTGTTACTGTTTTAACAAGTGTCAGAAGAATTTCTCTTCAAAAACGCCCTTATTTTTTAATGCTTTACTTATTTTAAAAAGTTTAGCATGCCACTTAGCAATCATTAAAAATGGCTTTAAATCACATTTAAAAAAATTACTCTAACAGAAATATACTTCTAAAGATTCTCTTCATTATTAGTCTTCTCATTCGCATGTTTATTACTGCATTTATTAACTTCTTAAATGATCTAATATCTTCAACTTCAATCCACTCTACAGTTTTACACACTGAATTTCTAGGCTTCACTACCTAATGAGTAAAAATAGTTTCATATTTTGTATTAGCCCATTTTCATGCTGCTGATAAAGGCATACCTGAGACTAGGAAGAAAAGTAGGCTTAATGGACTCACAGTTCCAGGTGGCTGGACAGGCCTCACAATCATGGTGAAAGGCAAAAGGCACTTTTTACATAGCAGCAGCAAGAGAGAATGAGAGAGAAGTGAAAGTGGAAACCCCTTATAAAAACATCAGATCTCATGAGACTTACTCACTACCACAAGAACAATATGGGGAAAACCACCCTCATGATTCAATTATCTTCCACTGGCTCCCTCCCACAGCACATGGGAATTCAAGATGAGATTTGGGTGGGGACATAGCCAAATCATATCATTCCACCCTTGGTTCCTCCCAAATTTCATGTCCTCATGTTTCAAAACCAATCATGCCTTCCCAACAGTATCCCAACGTCTTAGCTCATTTCAGCATTAACTCAAAAGCCCACAGTTCAAAGTCTCATCTGCAACAAGGCAAGTCCCTTTCACCTATGCGTCTGTAAAATCAAAAGCAAGTTAGTTACTTCCTAGATACAATGAGGGTACAGGCATTGGGTAAATACAGTCAACCCAAATGGGAGAAATTGGCCAAAACAAAGGGGCTACAGGCCCCATGCAAGTCTGAAATCTAGTGGGGCAGTCAAATCTTAAAGCTCCAAAATGATCTCTGTTGACTACATGTCTCACATCCAGGTCATGCTGATATAAGAGGTGGGCTCCCACAGCTTTGGGGCAACTCTACTCCTACAGCTTTGTAGAGTATAGCCCCCCTCCTGGCTACTTTCATGGGCTGGCATTGAGTGGCTGTGGCTTTTCCAGGCACATGGTGCACGCTCTTGGTAGATCTACCATTCTGGGGTCTGGAAGTTGGTAGCCCTCTTCTTATGGGTCTGATAGGCAGTGCCCCAGTAAGGACTCTGTGTGGGAGCTCCAACCCTACATTTTCCTTCCGCGCTGCCCTAGCAAAGGTTCTCCATGAGGGCCCTCCCCCTACAGCAAACTTCTGTCTGGGCATCCAGGCCTTTCCATATGTCCTCTGAAATCTAAGCAGAGGTTCCCAAACCTTGATTATTGACTTTTGTGCATCCATAGGCTTAACATTACATGGAAGCTTCTAAGGTTGGGGCTCCCACCCTCTGAAGCAGCAGCCTGAGCTGTATCTTGGCCACTTTTAATCATGGCTGGAGCAGCTGGGACACAGGGCACCAAGTCCCTGGACTACTGACAGCATGGGGACCCTAGGCCCAGCTCACAAAACCATTTCTTCCTTCTAAACCTTTGGACCTGTGATGGAAGGGGCTGCCACAAAGGTCTCTGACGGGCCCTGGAGATATTTTCCACATTGTCTTGGTGATTAACATTTGACTTCTCACTACTTTTGCAAATTTCTGCAGCTGGCTTGAATTTCTCCTCAGAAAATGGGATTTTCTTTCCTATCACATTGTCAAGCTGCAAATTTTCCAAACTTTTACGCTATTTCCCTTTTAAAACTGAATGCCTTTAATAGCACTCAAGTCACATCTTGAATGGTTTGCTGCTTAGAAATTTCTGCCAGATATCCTAAATCACCTCTTTCAAGTTCAAATCTCTAGCACAGGGGCAAAATGTCACCAGTCTTTTTGCTAAAACATAAGAACCATCACCTTTGCTCCAGTTGCCAACAATTTCCTCATCTCCAACTGAGAGCACCTTAGCCTGGATTTCATTGTCCATATCATTATCAGCATTCTGATCAAAGCCATTCAACAAGTCTCTAGGGAGTTTCAAAGTTTCCCACGTTTTTCTGTCTTCTTCTGAACCCTCCAAATTGTTCCAACCTCTGCCTGTTACCCTGTTCCAAAGTTGCTTCCACATTTTTGGGTATCTTTTCAGCAGTACCCCACTCTACTGGTACTAATTTACTGCATTAGCCTGTTTTTACACTGCTGATAAAGACATACCTGAGACTGGGTAATTTACAAAAGAGGTTGAATGGACTTATAGTTTCATGTGGCTACGGAAGTCCCACAATCATGGTGGAAAGCAAAAGGCACTTCTTACATGGTGGCAACAAGTAAAAGAGAGAAGTAAGAGAGAGAAGTGAAAGCAAAAGCCACTTATAAAACCATTAGATCTCATGAGACTTATTCACTACCATGAAAATAGTACCAGGGGAACTGCCCCTATGATTGAATTGTCTCCCACCCGATCCCTCCCATGGCACATGGGAATTCAGGATGAGATTTGGGTAGGGACACAGCCAAACCATATCATGTTTATTTCAATGTTCACATATTTCTTAATTGTAAGATCCCAGGTCTCCCAGTTTCTTCTGAATGCCCTCTGTTTCTATGAAAGTGTCAGGTAGGGAGCCATTTCTGGGCATCTAAATATTATTCTACTTTTAATTCTAGCTCTCTCCCCATCAGGGTAATTTGTTGTCTCTGAATCTACCTCATGAAGCTTTAGAAGTTTTTTGTTTGTTTGTTTTTTGAGAGGGAGTTTCACTCTGTTGCCCGGTCTGGAGTATAATAGCGTGATCTTGGCTCACCGCAACCTCCACCTCCTGGGTTCAAGCAATTCTCCTGCCTCAGCCTCCTGAGTAGCTGGGATGACAGGCTTGCGCCACCACATCTGGCTAATTTTTGTATTTTTAGTAGAGACAGGATTTCACCATGTTGGCTAGGCTGGTCTCAAACTCCTCACCTCGTGATCTGCCCACCTTGGCCTCCCAAAGTGCTGGGATTACAGGTGTGAGCCACTGTGCCAATCCAATAGCCATCAAAATAAAAGAAAGAGGTCAAATAAATTATAGTAAATCCATACCATGAAATTCTATCATACATGGTACTATCATAAAGGCAGCCAACATGAAATTAAGTGTGATGTTTATTACGGCTAAATGAGCAAGGCAAACAAATATCCACAATTTCTACTTAAATACTTCAACTACAATTTTTGTAGCTGGATGACAGTGTCATATATTATATAATAAAAATATCCTAATTAAAGAATGTTGAAGGCTTGTTTGCCAGTGCTTCCACTCCACATTCAGCTTTCAGCACGTCCTGTACGCTTTCTCCACTGGTAGCATTTCCCTCTGCTCTCTCGACTCACCTATAATGGTGAAGTGCTATTGTTTTCTCACTCATGCAAAACTCCTCATCGAGGCAGAGGCTAGGTTGTCCCTGGTCCAGCCTCAATTTTGGATAGGCCCTGAATGCCTGAACCTGAAGGTTTGGGCTTTGCCTTGTTTTAATGGGGTTCTTGAGAAGAAATAAAGTTCTTACTCCTCTCTTTTTGGCAGATTATTTTTATTTCTATCCCTCCCTCTGGTGGCAGTCAGTCATCTTAAGTTAGGCCATGGGACAGGACGGTTTGCCGCTCCTTCAAGGATTTTTTCTTCTGTAACAGATAACCTTTGTCACAGACTGGAGGGCAAGAGAGTTTCCTGCCTCAATCCCAGAGGCAAACTGCTTTTGTTTTGTATAGCAGAAGGG
Organism: Sapajus apella; assembly: GCF_009761245.1. Lineage (NCBI taxonomy): Eukaryota > Metazoa > Chordata > Mammalia > Primates > Cebidae > Sapajus > Sapajus apella. Next base: position 38,182,329 of record NW_022436941.1, read on the forward strand.
TCAGTGGAGGCGGAAGGGTAAGCATTCCTTCTTCTTTCTCAGTGACAGTCTACCACCACCAAATGCTTTTTTTCTGTTAAGCAAAAATTTAGTAAATGGGTGTAGACTCCCCTTACTTCTTAGGCTTCTAGGGCTTCTAAACTGTTAAGCTAGTCTTCCCTTGGCTTTTAAGAATTCATTAAAATTTCAGGTGTTTCTATCTTCTTTTATGACTGCTCTTTTTTCCTTCTGTGCCCTTTGAAAAGTAAAATGATTAGTGTATCCCATCCTTTTTCTGAGGGGCTTGTTGCTCTTTAGAATCAATTTGCCTAGTTGCTTTACAGCAACCATAGCTATAGAAATGCAGCTCTCTGATGAAAAAGAAGTATTTTTTCATATTATCCAGCTTTGTTGTTGTTATTGTTGGAGTCCCCACTCCAACAATAGACTACATTTTATTTGGCTTTCTATATTCTGGGTAGAAGCAAAACTCCCAGTACTCTTCATTATTAATGGAGTTGTCTTTTCCTCTCTGCACCCAAGCCATATGGATGCTGGTATTGAAGCACAGTAATAAGAATTGTTACCTATTCCTCTCTGCACCCAAGCAGTACCTGTTCTGGTATTGAAGCACAACAATAAGCCCCATGACTTCCCACTGTCTTTCCTACCTCCTACCTCCTAGGATTCCCTTTTTTTTTTTTTCACTTATCATGAAGCAATGCAGAATCAAGCTCAGGCTTCAGGTCAGTGATTCTTAGTTCTTTCTTCCCAGGCCAGGACTATTAGAGGGAGCAACATAAAATCTTGTTGAAGAGCTAAATTGTCTAGTGCTGTCTCTCCTGGAAAGTCACCCTCCACGTATACTTGGCCTAAAGAGGTTATATATCAGCTTAAGAAAAGAAAACCAATAAGAAGTTGCATTTTCATTAAAAAACAAAACAAAACAAAACAAAAAACTATGCTTCATATCCTACTATGCTTACATTCGTTCTCTCCAATAAAGTTTTTAAACCTGAAAAAATAATCCTCTGGTTCTCATGCCCCCATTAAGGTGGAAAATAATAATCTGTTCTTGACCTGGGATGGAGCTTCTAGAACAATAATTTATAGGTGTAAAACACTTCACTTAAGGACACTCATTGGGACATTGATTTCTGATCTTTGTGCCTCCAAATCTTTCACTGTGGTCTTCTGCTCTCAACAATTTTCAGGTTGTTTCTAGTGAGATCGCCCAGTTGGAAAGCCACCACAAAAAAAGGAAGTCTGGAGAAAATGGGGAACAGACAGTTCCTTCCCCCCCCCATTCTTCCTAATGAGTATTATTTAATAAATAAATGCTAGCATTCTTCGACTTCCATTAAAATTACTCTGGTGCTTCTTGTCTGTGTTAGCAGTTAAAAAATCTGGTTTTAGCTTTTTTCCACCCCCCCTTCCCCCAGCACGTGGAAGAAAAGAAGGCAAACAACCTTGGAAGTTCTCAACTGTCGACCTCCTGCGAGGACGTTTGCCTCCTGCCCTAAGAGAAACGTTCGCTCTGGAGGCTCGGGCTGCAGGCGCCCCTTGTGGCCGCTGAGTGCTCCGACGCCCACGCCGCCGGCCTTTGGGCTGGCCGAGGCTGGGCGGGCTGCTCAGGGCACTTGCGCTGTCGCCGGAGTGGCGCAGGGTGAGCCATGTACGAAGGCGCCCCCCGGCGCTCTGAGGGCCGGGATGCGGACCTGGGGAAAGTGGAGTCGGGGGTTGCTCGGGCCCGGCCTCCTAAGCACTCGAGGGCCAGGGAATCCTCGAAGTCCTCGAAGTCCTCGAAGGCCTCGAAGAAGTCCTCGAAGTCCCTGAAGTTCCCGAAAACACGCCCGTATCTGAAGCTATTTCCAAGGGCCTTGATAAGATTCGGCGGTTTCCGAAAAAGGAAAAAAGTCCAGCCCTCCGATTCCGGAGAAGTGGACAACAGTTTGGAGCAGCCCTGTGGTGTGGGCTGCGTAGCCAGCCCCTGCTGTGAGTGTTGTAATAACATTCGCTGCTTCATGGTTTTCCACTGCATCCTGGTCATCTGTCAAGGTGAGCCTGAAGGACGTGCTTTGTTGTGGCGAGGGCCGCGGAGGGCAGCGGAGGGCAGCGGGGGCCGCCCCCCGAGGAGGTGGGAGAGGCGGGATGGCGAGGACGCCCTGGGCTGGCCCAGCCTCAGGCTGCTGTCTGACTTCTCAAGGCTCTGTCCGATCAAAGTTCAGCCACCCAATGGGTTTACCTCGCCCGCTGCCTGGGCAGCAGATTTGTCAAGACAAGGGAATTGCAATGGAGAAAGAGTGAGGCAGGCAGAGCTGGCTGTGTGGGAGCCCGGAGTTTTCATATTACTCAAATCAGTCTCTCCAGCATTCTGGGATGGAATCAGAGTTTGTAAAGATAATTTGGTGGGTGGGGGCTCAGGAAGTGGGAAATTGGTATTAGACTGGTATGGAATTGGTAGTAGTGATCCCAGTAAATATATCCATAAAGATGGAGTTTTGGGATCGGTTTTTATCACACCTGTAGTCTTGAGTGAAGTGCTGATCCTTTTGCCAACAGAAGATGGATCATAGTAATTCTTGGCAAGTAGTGGTACCATATTTAATAAAGCTGTCACCTGTTCTTGACTGGGATGCAGTGCCAATTGAAGCATGTATGCTGGGAGCCCAGGTGGCTGCAGAACTTGACCTTATGGTAGTGGTGATAACTATAAGGACTCCACTGTTGATGAATAATTTCGAGTGCCCTTCGTACTCACACAAAGCAAATGACAAAGTCTGTTAACTGTCAGCTCAGGTCATGGCCTGAGAGCTTGAGGGCTCCCATTGAAGCCCTAAAATAAATTGGCACTTTTTTTTTATATATCACAGAGGTGATATTTCTGGAAATTAAACACAATATGGGTTGATGAGTTATAATGACAGTTGAATTCACAGCCTCACCAAATTACCCACGCGAAAGATAGGGTGTTGATTTGTAAAAAAAAAAAAAAAAAAAAAAAAAATAGATCCTGAAACTTGGAACGAGGACATCTGACGAGGAGCAGATGAAACTGACATTTTTGATTCCCCAAGTTATTCTGAGCCTCCTTTGTTGGTAGAAGAGCTTGGCCCCTGGTAGCTGAGGAGGCTAGTCTTTCAGTTTACATCTGTGAGAAGCTCACCTGGAGGTCTTGAAAAGGAATGCCTATTCTTCTTAAGATATACTACAGCCACTCCTATTGCCACTAGATCCATAATTAGAGTAAATTCTCAGTATGCTCCAGGGCAAGAGGTACATACTGAGACCCAGGAACAAAGAACTTACACACAGAAATAATATTAAGGCTTTACTAATGTATTGGCAGAACCCTGGAGAAGTGTGTGAGAATGGATTCTGTGAGTTATTAGATCCAGATGGGCAAAACAAAACATTGGATTCTTCTGAATTCATTGATACAGTCTTACCTGCTAGAGATAACAGTTTTAATGTGTGAGCACATGCACCTGGAGATGGCTCTAACAGTTTACATGATTGGTTGATTGAAACTTGGACTTAACAGTAGCTTTAAGTTAATGAGGTTGAGATCTCAAAATGCCCCAGCATGATGTGTAGGAAGGAATTCAAGTACTTACGGAGGTGAGGAAGTCGACTAGATTTATCATGTGTGACTTGCACCATCTCCTCCCCAACTTACCCAGTAATGTTCCACAAAAGGGCCTAGAAGACACTCTTGTCACTACATTATTGAGGGATACATCAATTAGAGAAGAACTGGCATAATAAAAAGCTCTGTGCCTGCTTTCTTTTTAAGCTAGATAGGATTGTATGGAATGCTGCCATTAAAATAAGTTCTGAAATTCAATGGAGTCATGGGGGTCAAGTGGCAGCAATTATTGTCTTAAGCAAGGTGGGCACCAATACCATTAAGCGTGGCGGGTAAGTGCAGGCAGTCACCACACCTGGGCTGTGCTGTCATCAACAAGATCTGGATCTCAGTTTGAGTTGGGGGAACAGTGAGGGATTCCCTGGGCACTATACTTCAGTCCTGAGGGAAGCAGCTGTTCTTTATAGCTTCTTTTCCTATATTCTTTATAGTTCTCCTTACATTTTACTAAATAATACCTTGTTATTCAATCCCCTGCTATAGTTAATAATTATCTATATTAAACTTACCCCGTATAAATTACTTGTTTTGTCTGTATTTTAATTTAACCCAAACTGATATATATTGGTGTTACTTCTTCTTTAAGTGTTTGGTGTAATTCATCAGTAAACTATCTGAGCCTGTACCCTTCCTTTTGGCAAGTTTTAAAAATTACTAATTCAGCTACATGTATAGATATCCAGAAATTCAGATTTTAAAAGTTCTTCTTTGAGTCATTTTAGTAATTGTATCTTTCTAGGATTTATTTCATCTAAGTTGTTAAATTTTTAGCTTATAGTTGTTTATAAAGGTCTTTATTATTATTTTAATGTCTGTAGGAGCTGTTGTGATGTCCAGTCTGTCATTCATTCTTGGTCTTCTCTCCTTTATTCTTGATCAGTTTAGCTTAACCAATGATTCATTCACCTTCCACCATGATTTTGAGGCCTGCCCAGCCATGTGGAACCATGAGTCAATTGTCTCTTTCCTTTATAAATTACCCAGTCTTGGCTATGTCTTTATTAGCAGCATGAGAACAGACTAATACAACCAATTTTTATGATTTTGTAAAGGACCAGTGTGCAGAAAGGTGTTAACATACCAGGCCTGAAAAAGGTCTATCTGCATGGTTGGCTCTTGACTGCCATCTTGGCAGTTGGATTTTTGCAATGTTCTCACCATTGCCTAACTGGTTAGAAAACAGTTCACATAGGTTGTCACAGTTTAAAGTTGAAGGAATTAAATGTGTACTGTTTGACTCCAGTGGGGGAGATTCTTGACTTGCACCTGGTTTCATTCTGACTTTGGCCCATACAACTTTTCCCTTTATGGCTTTTGCTTTGTAGGTCACAGCTATGAATGAGACTGCATCCTGAGACTTTTGAATCCTTCTAGTGAATCATTGAAACTGCGGTGGTCTTTGAGATCCCCAACAACAACAAAAAAAGAGTTGTTTTGTTTTTGTCATTGTGGGGTTAAAGTTGGCTTCTTTATATGCAACTTTTCTTTTATAAAATGAAAACCAATATAATTTACATACCACAATTTTTTTTTGAAGTGAACAATTTAGTACACTTAAAAATATCCACAAAGTTGTGCAACTATTACTAATTTCAAAGTATTTTCCTCTTCTAAAATAGAAACTCCACCCTAATTGACTCTACATGTATGAATTTAATTATGGACTCTCAATTATACTCCATCAATTTATATATCTATCCTTATTCCAGTATCACACATAGCTTTGTAGTTGGTTTTAGATTTAGAAAGAAAGTATAAGTCTTGAAACTTTTTCTTTCTCAAGATTGTTTGGGCTATTGTGGGTTCCTTGCATTTCCATTTCAATTTTAGAATAAGCTTGTCAATTTATGCAAAGTGCTAGCTGGGATTTTATAGGGATTGTGAGGAATCTGTAGGTCAATTAAGAGATTATTGCCATGTTAGCAATATTAAATCTCTGAATCCATGACATGTAATGTGTTACCATTTATTTGAGCCTTTGTTTTCTTTCAGCGATGTTTGGCATTTCCATAGGCATGTCTTGCAATTCTTTTGCTCACTTCTTTTGGATTTTCTTTTATTTTAAGCATGTTTATATCTAGTATGTGGAAATACAATTTGCATATCAGTCTTATATGCTGAATCTTGATGAATTGTTTTATAGCTGTAGCGTTTTGTTTTGTACATGTGTGGATTCCTTACACTTTTATGTATACCAGATCATGTAACTTGTGAATAGTTTTACTTCTTCATTTCCAATGTGGATGACTTTTATTTCCTTTTATTTCCAATACAATGTTGAATAGAAGTAGTACAAGTGGACATCTTTGTCTTGTTCCTTATCATGGGAAAGCTTTCAGGCTCTCACCATTAAGTATACTGAGGGTTTTTCATATATAAAGTTATCAGTGTGAGGAAGTTGCTTTCTATTCCTAGCTTTGAGTGTTTTTATTACAATAGTGTGTTGGATTTTGTCAGATGCTTTTTTCTTTTGGCATTTTGATGATAATGTGGTTTTTATCCTTTGTTTTATTAATATAGTGATTAACCCTAATTTGATATATTGAACTAACTTTGCATTAATGGGAAAATCCCACTTTATCAGGTTTACCGTCATTTTTGTAATATGCTGGATTCAGTTTGCTAGTGTTTTGTTGAAAATCTTTACATCTATAGCCACAGGGACATTGTTTTGTTGTTTTCTTTTGTTGTTGTTTTTTTTTTGTTGTTGTTGTTGTTTTTGGTCAGGATTTGATGTCAAAATAATGCTGGTCTAATAGAATAAATGGGGAATTGGAGTGGGGATTGTGAAAAAGAGAGAAAAAAATGATTATGGAAGTATCTTATTTTCTGGGAAAATTTGGGAAAGAACATTTGGTAGAATGGTGAAGCCTTGTGGCCTTGACTTTTCCTTATGGGAAGTTGTGTGTGTGTGTGTTTTTTAAATTGCTAATCAAGCTGTATATTTGTTGTAGATCTATTCAATTTTTCTATTTTGTTTTTCCTGAGCCAATGTTTACAGCTGTGTCTTGATAGGAATATTTCCTTTGCATCTAGGTTTCTAACTGTTGCTCTACAATTGTTTAATAGTATTATAATCTTTTTGTTTTCTTTATAATCAATAGTAATGTTCATTATTTCATTCCTCTCTTTATGAATCTGGAGTCTCTCTCTTTTCTCTTGGCCAATGTAGCTAAAGGTTTGTCAGCTTTGTTGATATTTACCGAGAATCTACTTTTTATTTTATTGATTTTTCTCTGTTGTTTCTATTTTATATTCTATTTATTCACATTCTAATCATTCTTCTTTCTCTTCTTGATTTGGATCTAGTTTTTTTTTTTTTTCTCTTATGTTGTAACATTAGGTAACTGATTTTAACTCTTCATCCTATTTTTTTGAGTCAGGATATTGCTCTGTCACCCAGGCTGAAGTGCAGTAGTATAGTCATAGCTCACTGTAGCCTCAAAATCCTGGGCTTAAGGGATCCTTTTGCCTCAGCCTCAAAATCCTGGGCTTAAGTGATCCTTTTGCCTCAGCTGTGACTACAGGTGTATGCCACCATGTCATGCTCTTTCTTCTCTTATATAGGCATTTTCTCTAAATATTAGCTTTGGCTGCATCCCATTAAATTTTAACATTTTGTATTTTTATTTTTGATCATCTCACTATATTTTCTGATTTCACTTTTTTTGCTCTTTGTTTGTTTTGGGTTTTTGTTTTTGAACCAGTGTTTCACTCCCATTGCCTGGGCTGGAGTGCAATGGCATGACCTCAGCTCATTGCACACTCTACTTCCTGGGCTCTAGCGATTCTCTTACTTCAGCCTCCTGAGTAGCTGGGACCACAAGCACATGCCACTGTGCTCAGCTAATTTTTGTATTTTTTGTAGAAGGGGTTTCACCATATTGCCTGGGCTGGTCTTGAACTCCTGATCTCAAGTGATCTGCCTGCCGCAGCCTCCCAAAGTTTTGGGATTATGGGTGTAAGCCACTGCACCCAGCCCTAATTCATTTTTGATTTCTTATTTGACCCATTGATAATTTAGAAATATATTGTTTAATTTTCACATATTTGCATACTTTTCTAATTCATGTATGTTATTTCTAGTTTTATTTTATTTTGGTCGGAGATGATACTTTGTATGATTCCAATCTTTTTACATTTGAGACTGGCCAGCTGTGGTGGCTCACACTTGTAATCCTAGCACTTGGGGATTAAAAAAAGACACATTTTAGAATTAAGCACCTTGCCCTTTAAAAGGACTACTCTAGATTCCTCACCTCCATCCAAAAAGAAAACCTAAAACAAAGCATTAACAGGACCAAGGAAAGTTACAAGTAAATTAACTGTCTTCAGAACAACACTCAGCACTTTTTAAAGGAAGACAAGGTAATGCAAACTTTTTTCAATATACTGTATACAATATCTGGCATACAATACCAGCATGCAAAGAAAAGATACAATTGTGACCCATAATTTAGAAATAATTTAATGTTTGCAGCAGCAAACATTAAACACAGTCTAGAGGCAAGAGTATTACTTGAGTCCAGGAGATCAAGACCAGTCTGCTCAACATAGTGAGACCCAGTCTCTACAAAAAATTGGCTGCTTATGATGTTGTGTACCTGTAGTCCTAGCTACCTGGGATAACCTAAGGTTATCCACCCTCCTTGGCCTCCCAAACTGCTGGGATTACAGGTGTGAGCCAACACACCTGGCCAATAATGACTTTTGATATAATATTCTGTACCAGTCACTGAACCAGGTAAAACAAAACAAAAAAACTAACAAACCCTCAAAGATGGAAATCTGGAATTGGTTGTTTGATGTGACTGAGCTTGAAACCAATGAAAGTAGTGATATTTGTGACTGTGAATTGTGGTTCACTAGAAATCCATGGCATGTAGCAACAAGAGTCATTTAAATTATTGCCTAGGATAAAGTTATTATTGAAGGCAAGACTTTGAAAGACAAAAAAGCTGCTGCAATTGACTCCAGTGGTGGAATATTTGACTGCATTGAAAAATTTATAGAAGGAAAATGAAAAGTTTAGGATATGGTTAGGAAATGTGTGAGCTTCTCTCAGTTTCATAAGAAACTCTTATTTTTAGCCACATACTGTTTATTTTGGTCAATACTAACTTATTCACAGGCAGCAGAATTGAAGCATAAGTTGAACTCACAAATTCACCAGATCACTTCTGTGAGAGTTGGGACATTGATTTGAGAAAAATAAAACTTCTGAGAATTAGGATAAAGGCATTTGGGTGAAATTTGATGAATCTGAGGACCATGAAACCCCAAATCCTGGACCTTCTTTACTGGTAGGAACGCTTATTTCTCCTATATCTAAAGAGAAAGCAATTCCTTGCTTGAAGACACTGAATTGGCCTCACCTGAGCCTCACCTGGCCTCATCTTATAACCCATCCCATACCCCTTTGCTGCCAGATTCATAACTCAAATCAGACCCAGCCTTCCAAGAATCATTAACACTATCCTATGAGAAAATATCCTATATAACAAAAATTAGTGTGCCACTTCAGTAATGTTTCTAGATACCAAATGGTTTGGAGTATATTGGACACTCTCTCTTCCAAAATGAAGGAAAAATGTGTGCTATTGTAACACCCACTATTAAGAAAGGGCACAATTTTTGGTGAGCCTCTGTGGTTTTTCAATTGTAGTAGTATGCTATGGTAACATTATAGACCTAGTAAGAGGAGGCCCTAAAAAGTAGAGGAAAAAGGAAATCCTCCCAGTGGACAGAACATTGAGCAGTATATCTGATTGTCAGCTATAGCTGAACATAGCCTAATGATTCGACTATTTGGTAATTAGGAAGGCTGCGTAAGTGATGTATCTCTGCACATGAGCAAAGTTATCCTATGTGAATGAATGTTCACCAAAAGAAAGCCATTGCACAAGAGGCTATCAATAATGAAGTAGATAGACGGATATGAATATTAGCCAATCTCTTTCCCTAGCCATTCTACCTCTTGTTCAATAGGGTCTTATTTATAGTAACAATTACATCAAGGATGGAGGTTATATAAGAGGTGAATACATGGCCTTATCTTCACCAGAGCTGGTCTGGCTATTGGACTGCTGAATGCCTGCCTTGCTACCAGGAAAAGTCAAGATAGTCTAGGTGCTGGCTGCATTCCTTAGGGAAACCAACCGGCTACCTGGAGGCAGGTTGATTATATAGCTCTGGTTCTGTTATGAAGTGGACAATAATTTTTCCTTACTAAATTAGACATTGATTTTGGATATGGGTTCTTCTATTGTCATCGTGGTTGTGCTAACACTACCATAACCAGACATAATGAATACCAAATAAAGCATTATAATCATGTTTACCAACACATTGCTTCTAATCAAGGAACTCATTTTACAGTAAAGAAGTAAAGTTCTTTACTTTACAGTAAAGAACTCATTTTACAGTATAGCAGAAGGTTCATGTTCACAGAATTCACCGATTTTACTACATATCTCAATAACCAGAAACTCTTGGTCTTATAGATAATGATGAGTCTTTTGAAGACTCAGGTAAGTCTCCTAGTAGCAGACAACAATCAACCACTCCCAGTAGTAGACAACAAGTTTTTAGTGCTGTCCTATAGGATGGGATATGCACTTTGAGAGGGCAGCCTATGTATGTTACCTGGGATCAAGGGGTAAAACAGGGAGTGAACAGTAGAAGAAGGAAGTTATAAATATCAACTGTAGTCTCATAACCACTTAGAGTAACAAAACTTGTATAAGCTCTGCGTTCCCTCTTACTTGTTTGTCTTATGTGTTCACACACAAATATGTCATATGCACATTTGTCTGTATATATGTTTATATATCTATATGTCCTGGTTATTTTCTCTCTTCCTCTCCTTTCCTATATTATTTTTCTATTAATAATTTATTTAAAGTAGAGAACCATGTAAATTAATCTCTAGGTTATAGAATATGCCTCAATTAGAAGGGGAATTGATATCCCCAACTTAGAGATAAACTCAGTTACTGACAGGACTTATTTTCTACATTGGCCATTATCCTCCTTGGCCACATGTAATGTAAGAGTTAAAGAAAATTCGTATTCTGGGTGCAGCAAAGTTTTTATATCTTGTTTCCTACCGGTATTGGTCTGCTAAAACTAGCTGTGGCTCCAAATCTGGGTTGTGGTTCCTTTGGCAATACATTTCCCTCAAAAATTTAGTTAGGCCTGTGATATATTTGCTTAATTATTGGTGGTTATTTTTCAATTTGGTTTTTAGGTTAAAGAGAATCCATTCAGGTTTGTGATTAAACTGAAGGATTAGCATTACACTGAGATAGATATGCTGATTGATTAGACTATGTATCTCTCATTTTGGGGGAAACAGTAAGAGCATCTGTGTAAAATGATAATTGTGATACAATTAGGCAGAAGGGTGATAATATTGCTACTTATTTGATATGAAAATTTAAATATGGGAAGAAGAATGAAAATGTATATCAAAGAGTCTGAAAGATAAACTCTGCAAGGCATTTGTCTGTTGGCCATGAACTCCATTACTCACTCTTTATTTGCAAGGGAATGGGAAGCCTGAAACTACACTTCCCAGAGTTGCTGGGGGCCAGCTGATTTCCACTTATGTGTTGCCAGTGAATCTGTGGCAGTAGATTTGAGAAAAGAGGAAAGGGAAGACTCTTTTCCTTTCTGTTTCTGGTGGTGGTTTTGGCAGCAGGAGCAACTCTGGGTGATTAAAAGCTCCCAGATTTATGCTCAAGAATAAATGTGGTGCTATCAGCAGCACAGAGCTCATGTACTCTGGCTCTGGCACCTGCAAGATCGTCAGAATCAGCAGGTGAGCTCCTTGTCATAGCATTAGGAAGACTGTGAGCTCCTGGCTTCCTGCAAAAGAAGGTAGTGATTGTAGTTCTAACAGCAGCAGCCAGAGCAATAGTAAAAGCAGCCCATGCTCCAGTTACTTTGGTTGCATAGATATCATGAATTTTTATTAGTAACCATTTGGACTCCAACTAATGTACTACTTTTGTAATCAATCCCTACTCAGTTAATTTTGTTTCAAATTTTTAGTGTGTTTATGGCTAATTTTTTCCTAGTTGGATGTTGAGTGATAGAAATACACATAATATGGTACCATTTATTTCATATTCAAGAACATGAAAAACAATACCTGATATTGTCTAAGGGTAGATACATTGTCAAAAATCTTAAAAAGGCTAAAAAATGGTAAAATTTAAACACAGGATACTGATTATGGAAAGGAGGGAGAAAAACAAGTTTGGGAAGTATGCATCCGGCTTTAACTATTTTGATAATGTTTTATTTCCTACTCTGAATGGTAAATAAATATTATATTAGTAATAGTTTTAATTTTTTATAATTTGAAATGCAATACATTAAAATAAAGATCAGTACTAAGTGAGATAATATAATAATCATTTTTATTTGGGAAATTACTCATTGAGGTTGTTCAAAAATAGCTTCAAAAATTCAATTAGCGAACGTTTTGTAGAGGTTAAGGCCTATTTGTGTTTTAGAAAAGCAATTGTTACATTCTTATAGCTTTTAAACATTCAGAATAATGTAAAATAAACTTACATTATGTAATTTAAATTTTGCTTTGTAATAATCACAATGACAACCTCTTAAAATGCATATCATTGCTTTCTCTTTTTCTTTTTACATTTTAGGTGTGATTTTTGGTCTTATAGATGTCAGCATTGGCGATTTTCAGGGGCAATATTATGTGAAAACCATTGAAAATTTGGCATTGGAATTCAGTTATGATATTTCATCTGCCCTGGTAGCAATATTTATAGCATTCTATGGAGACAGAAAAAAAGTAATATGCTTTGTAGTTTCCTCCTTTTTAGTAGGACTTGGATCACTTTTATGTGCTTTTCCATCATTTACTGAAGAAAGTTATCAAAGTAAGATAGCAATTGAAGGTAAGGTTTTAAATATACTGTCATGCATCAAATCAATATTTATTCAAACCTTGGCTTAAGGAACTTAAAACAGACTGTGATAATTGTTCGTCTGTATATCCATCCATCCATTCATCCATATTGGTTTATATGACCAAGTTTGCTAATTAACTAATTGAAGCATCCTAGTGTACACATATGTCACAACAGAGGAAGTAAATGGCTAGTTTTATTCTATTGATAGAAAACATTTATTTTCAGATGTTTGTCAGTAGGAAGCTCAGGACTGTGATTCCTAGGAGAAGAGAAACAAACAACTTGAATTTTCTTTGAGAAGGGAAGAGTAAATAGATTAGGGACACATTTTATGATTATCAGGAGCATAAAGGACTTCCTTGAGTTTATTAATCATGAATTCAAAGCACGATATGCATGGCTGTACAGTAATGTCAAGCTTTAAAAGTACATATAGGGAGTGGGAAAAAGAGTTATTTTGAGTAGGGTTGCAGTTTTACCATGGGGTTGCATGATCTGAAAGACAGCAAAGGAATTAAAAGTGTTTAGATGATAGTGAAAGAAGTAAGGACGTAAAGGGGACATTGGGATAGTGAAAAGGAGCAAAATCAATGGATTATATGCCCTGATGAATTTTAAGGATTGTTGGCAGTGCATTGCTAGAAAGAGTCAGCTGGAAAGATAGGGGTGGTTAGAATGTAGATGCTTGAAATTATCATTAGAAAAGGTTTGTAGTTATTATTTTTGACATTTAAAATGACTAGCTGTATTTGTTTGTTCTCAGACTGCTATAAAGAACTATCTGAGACTGGATAATTTATAAAGAAAGATGATTTAACTGACTCACAGTTCTACAGACTGTATAGGAGGCCTGGAGAGGCCTCAGGAAACTTACAATCATGGTGGAAGGTGAAGGGGAAGCAAGCACATCTTCATTATTGTGGCAGGAGATGAGCAAAGTGGGGAGTGTTACATACCTTCAAACAACCAGATCTTGTGAGAAATCACTATCATGAGAACAGCAAGGGCAAAATCCACCCCGTGATTCAGTCACCTCCCACCACCTCCCTCCCACAACATTGGGAATTACAATTCCACATGAGATGAGGGTGGTGACACAGAGCCAAACTATAGCACTAGCCAAGGCAGGTGGAGTACAGTGCATAACAGCAAAAAAGTTCAAGGAACTAAGAGGTCAGGATGTTGGAAGTATCACATTGACACTGATATCACAAGTTAATAGGTCTATATAAAACTGAACCTTCAGCATTTGAATGACAGTTCAAGAGACTACCTCCCACTTGATATGGAGTCAAAATCATTTCACATGGATACTAAGCCAGCTGAAAATGTTCCTTTGTGTACTATTTTGCAATCTGCACTTTAATAGGGTTTCCACAATATTATTTAAGAGCATGTGTTAAATGTCAAGCAAAACAACCCGTACAATATAATCTAATATAATTGCCTGGATCTACCAATCTACAAACAAATTATAATTACACAAGCATTTACTTAATACTGTTTTATAACCAGCTGAAGAAAAAATGTATAAGAAATATACTGTGACCTGAAGGAAATTAAAATCTAGTGGATGACCACATAATGACTAACTCTAATGGAAAGAAATGTATACTGTGTAATGCCTTGTCCTTATGAACCTATGTTCTGAAAGTTAGTGGGTCTAAAATGGGAAGTTATTTAATCAGAATGAGACAAAGTTAACACAAAGATTGTTAAAGAGGTGGACATAAAACTAAACTCAGAAGGTACTCTTTGATAACACAGATAATCTAGAACATTAGAAATACTTTTAGCCTAGGGTCAAAAGTCAGGGGAACAGGATGCCAAATTTAAGAGGAATATGTGCTATGTGTAGCATGCACATTTATATTTTGGTTTATAATATATGCATCTTTTGCAGGATTCCCACACAATTTCTTTTCTTTTTTTATTTTGGAGATGGGGTCACAGTATGTTGCCCAGGCTTGTCGCAATCCTCTCACTTCAGCTTTCTGAGTACCTGGTACTACAGCTGTGTGCTGTGTCTAGCCCAAATTTTATGATGGCATTTTTCTGACAACATGATGATTGACTGCAGTATTGCTACATTCAGTGTAAATGACATGTTAACTAAAAGAAAAATGTATAATTTTGGAAATAGCTTGTAAAATATTTCATAAAGAATACTACACATTTGTTGTATGTTTAACTTTTGAGTTCAATTAACAAAACAATAATTATTGTCTTTTCAAAAGATATTTGCAAAGAAACAAAGGTTTTCAGTGGTTGCCAGAGGCGTGCATCGTTCCAATCAAAATACTTGTCTTTCTTCACCCTTGGGCAGACTGTGCAAGGAATAGCAGCAATGCCTCTTTACATCCTTGGAATAACCTTTATTGAAGAAAGTGTTGCTACACACTCAGCTGGTATCTATTTAGGCAAGTTTTTACCCCCTCTAATATGATTGATCCACTTTGAATTTTCCTTGAATTTTGGTATGCATGTCTAAACTGATATAGAAGTACTATTGGCCCTTATGATAACATCGTAATAAATGATAACTGGTATGCTAAACCTTTAAATCACATTGATTCACCTAATTCTGAAGAGCTGTTTGAGATTTGAGATTCTAGACAAGTCACCTGAATGTCACTGAAAATATATAGCGCAATTGAAAAAATCTATACTTTCATCAGGCCATGGTGGCTCATGCCTGTAATCCTAGCACTTTGGAAGGCCAAGGCATGCGGATCACTTGAGGTCAGGAGTGAAAAGCCACAGTGAAACTGTGTCTCTATTAAAAATGCAAAAAAATTAGCCAGGCTTGGTGGTGAGCACCTGTAATCCCAGCTACTCTGGAGGCTGAGGCAGGAAAATCACTTAAACCCAGGAGGTAGAGGTTGCAGCAAGCCGAGATGCCGCCACTGTACTCCAGCCTGGGTGACAGAGCAAGACTCTCTCTCTCAAACAAACAAACAAACACACACACAAAAAATACTTTCTTAAGTAATAAAAATCATCCTCTTTATGGATATGTGTGTGTACATTTATAAATATGTATATTTGTGTATGTGTATATATATTTAATGAATAACAGCATACTATCCCTATTTACAATCTCTCATGCTATTGTATCCTACAATAAGTAATCCTGGCTATATCTCAGGGTAATCTGTACTCTCTTATATTGCAATAGATTCTGGTCCTGGTAGATCATCTATTTGTACAGGGTTATCTAACTATCACTTCTGAAAATTTAAGTTGTTTTTATATACTTGTTGCAAAGGTATATTGAGACATCCTGACACCCTGGTAGCTAAGGTGAAGGGTGAAGAGGTGACAATAATGTTGAATTATCATCTTGCTAGAGCACCCAAATTGAAATAAAATAAGGTATTTTGAATTTATAGTTATATCAAATATAAATATACTTTATATATGATATATTAAATATAAATATATTACATATATTACATGAAATATATAAATTAAATAAGGTATAATGAATTATATGCTGAGTTTCTCTAACACAAGTATTGGATAATATATATTATGACTAGTTTTATGTGTTTGCTTCGTTAAATTATGATACCTAGTTATATAGACAAACACTATTCTAGATGTTTTGGTGATGGTCACTTAGATGTGATGAATATTTACAATCAGTAGATTTTGAGTAAAACTGATTTCATAATGTGGGTGGGCCTCGTTCAATCAGTTGAAGGTTCTATGAAGAAAGTCTGAGGTTTTCTGAAGAAGCAGTTCTATCTGGACTGTAACATCAACTCTCACTTGAATTTCCAGCCTGCTGGCCTTCTCTACAAATTTGGGACTTGCTAGGCCTCATAATTGTATTTTGTATGAGTTATTTCCTTAAAATGAGTCTCTCTGTTTTTTCTCTCTGTATTTTTTGAAAGTTATTTTTATTTTTGTTTGTTTAAATTCAATAATTTTGGGGGAAATGGGTGGTATTTGGTTACATAGATAAGTTCTTTAGTGGTGATTTATTTTGGTGCAGCCGTCACCCAAGCAGTGTACACTATACCCAATGTGCAGTCTTTTATCCTTCACCCACCTCCCTCCCACCCTTACTCCTCAGTCCCCAAAGTCCATTATATAATTCTTACGCTTTTGCATCATCATAGATTAGCTCCCACTTGTGAGAACATATGATGTTCGGTTTTCCATTCCTGTTTTTCTCTCTTTTAGTGGTTTTGTTTCTCTGGAGAACTCTGACTAATACAGAATGCTGTGAAAAGCTTTCAGAAGTAATCAATTTTAGTTAATTAATTTTTATCATAACAAAGTTGACTTATAAAATTGCTTGATGTTCAGTGTTTATTTTATAGGTATTGCAGAATGTTCAGAAATCATTGGATATGCTATGGGTTATGTGATAGGAGCACCACTAGTTAAGGTCCGTGACCAAAGCACTGCTGCAATAAAGTAAGCATTATTTTTTCTTTTGTTTACATTGTATAAAATATTTACTAAATAGATACCATAGCTTATAAATAAACATATATATTTAATTTGTAATAACTGTGGTTTTAGAAAAATATATACAAGTGTGACATATGCACATATATGTACATATAATACATCTAAAGTATACATCTTAAATATTTTGAAGTGTGTAGAACTATACTGTTAACTATATGCGCATTGTTTTGCAATATATATCTAGAACTTTTGCATCTTGAAAAAATACAATCATTGTTCTACTTTCTGTTTCTGAGAGTTTGACTATTTTAGTTACCTTATGAAACTGGAATCATGCAGTATTTGTCTTTTTGTGATTGGCTTATTTCACTTTGAATAATATCCTGAAGTTTCATGCTTGCTGTAGCATATAACAGGATATCCTATTCATTTAAGGCTGAATTATGCTCCACTGTATTATTGTACATACCACACTGGCTTTATTCATTGATTTTTCAATGGACATTTAAGTTGCTTCCAGCTCTTCACCATTGTGAATAATGCTGCAATGAATATAGGTGTACAAATATCCCACAGAGATCCTGTTGTTAATTCTTTTGTATATATACCCAGAAATTGAGTTGCTGAATCATATGGTAATTCTATTTTTCTTATTTTATTTTTTTAAACTTTTATGCTGTTTTTATAGTGACTGCACCATTTTACATTCCTATTTGGTGGCCATCCTAATGGATGTGAGGTGATACCTTATTATGGTTTTGATTTGCATTTCCCTGATTATTAGTAATGTTAAATATATTTTCATATGCTTCTTGGCCATTTGTATATCTTCTTTTGAAAAATATCAATCCAAGTCCTTTGGACATTTTTAAATCAGATTTCTTTTGTTGCTATTGGGTTGAAGTTCTTTAGATATTCTGAATATTAGCCTCTTTCAAGACATAGTTTGCAAATGCTTTCTCCCATTCTGCAGGGTACTTTTCACTTCACCAATTCTTTTCTTTACTGTAAAAAAAAAGATTTTAAGTTCTATGTAGTGCATTTGTATGTTTTTGCTTTGCTGTCTGGGCTTTGGGTGTAATATTCAAAAATAATTGTCAAATCCAATGTCATGAATCATTCTCTCTATGCTTCCCTAAAATTCATGTGGAACCAAAAAAGATCCTACATAGCCAAAGCAAGACTAAGCAAAAATAACAAATCTAGAGGCATCGCAGTACTGGACTTCAAACTACTACAAAGCTATAGTTACCAAATAGCATGATACTGGCATAATAGTAGGCACACAGACCAATGGGAAAGAACAGAGAACCCATAAATAAAACCAAACACTTGCAACCAACTGATCTTTGACAAGCAAATGAAAACATTAACTGAGGAAAGGGCACCCTATTCAACAAATGGTTCTGAGATAATTGTCAGGCAACATGCAGAAGAATGAAACTGTATCCTCATTTCTCACCTTATACAAAAATCAACTCAAGATGGATCAAAGACTTAAATGTAAGACCTGATGTCATAAAAATTTTAGAATAAAACGTTGGAGAAACTCTTCTAGACATTGGCTTAGGCAAAGACTTCATGACTAAGAACCCAAAAGCAAATGCAACAAAAACACAGATAAATAGATGGGACTTATACTAAAAAGCTTCTGCACAGCAAACGTAATGATCAGCAGAATAAGCAGACAAGCCAAACATATATACATATTATATATATAATATATATATAAAATGAAATATTACTCATTCATAAAAAGTAGTGAAATAATGGCATTTGCAGCAACCTGGATGGAATTGCAGACCATTATTCTAAGTAACTCAGAAATGGAAAACCAAACATTGCATGTTCTCACTCATAAGTGGGAGCTAAGTTATGAGGATACAAAGGTATACTATTGATACAATGGACTTTGGGTACTCAGGGGAAGTGTGGGAGTGTGGCAAGGGATAAAAGGGTATAGTGTGCACTGCTCAGGTGATGGATACACCAAAATCTCAGAGGTTACCACTAAAGAGCTTTGCCATGTAACCAAACACCACCTGTTGCCTAAAAACCTATTGAAATAATTTTTTTAAAAGAGAAAAATGGTCATGGATATAGGAATGGTGACTTTGTATCAGAACACTAACATGAACTTCTTACCAAGAACAATCTCTAATTAATTATATTCACTAGGAATTTAATATTACTATTACTGATTATCCAAGTGGTCAACAGTAGAAGCCAACCTTGAGTTTCCAATGTGATGCAATTTTGGAAAGACAAGTTGACCATTTGTTGTCAGGCTGATTACACTGGCCCTCTTTTAATGTAGAGGAGACAGTAATTTTCTCTTTACAGGGAAAGATACATATTCTAGACAGGGTTTTTTGTTCTCTACCTGCAGTGTTTCTGCTAGTACCACCATCCACAGACTTACAAATGCCTTATACATCCCTATAATATCTCATGTAATTTTGTTTCTAAGAAATATATGACAAGACAAAGGAAGTTTGACTGTATGATAACTACATAATTCATTGGTCTTACTTTGTACTCCGTTGTCCAGAAACAACTGGCTTGATAGAATGGTGTAATGACTCCATACCCTCAACTGTTATGAATATATTAATATTTGAAGCTAGATTACTGTCTGCAAGATTCATTTTATGCCTTGATCCAAACAATTCTATGTGGTGCTATCTCACCCATATGGTTGCATGGTTCTGGGATCCAAAGGGTGGAAGTAGATCATCTTATTTTTACATGAAATATTCTACTGGGTGAATTTTTGCTTTCATTTTCTGTACTTTTGAGCTTAATGGGTTTGGAGATCCTTACTCCCAATGGGACATGCTTTTGATACATAAAGAAATATAATGTTCTCAGTCAGTTGCAAATTTTAATGACCCTGAATTAACAAGTAGTGAAAGAGAGTCTAGGGAGTGGAGCCAAAGTTGCTGATTAGAAGCAGCTACAAGTGTGGCATTCACAGAGAGGAGCAAAAGAAGTGAATATGGCACTTTCAATAGAAATATCCAAGTACTCACATTGGGACTGATCAAGGATACAGCTTGACCTACAGAGAATGAAGAAAAGGCAAGGCAATTATCCACCTGGGAGTAACATGGAGCCAAGGGAACTCCCACCCTCAACCTAGGGAAGTGGTGAGTAAATATGTGACTCTGGAAAATGATACTTTTCCTATGGATCTTTGCAACCATTGGATCAGGTGATTGCCTCCTGTACCCACTCCACCAGAGCTTTGGGTCTGACATACAGAGTTGTGTGGAGTCTTGGCAGAGCAACTGCTTAGGCATGCACAGAAACTTGGGAGATTTACCTACTCTGGCTCCAGGATCCCCAGCAAAGATGACTGCAACTCAGGCAAAAAGGGAGGTCTGTACATACCCCTAGGAAGGGGGTGAAATCCAGGGGCTGAGCAGGGTTATTCTGCAGGACCCACTTTCACAGCACCTCACAAGACAAGACCGCACGGGCCTGGAATTCCAGCCAGCCACCTGGCTGAGATGGGAAAGAGTTCCTGGGCAAAGGGGTAAGCCATCATCTTGGTTGTTCAGACAACTCAGCTATTCCAAGCTGAGGGCTTTGCAGAGTCCAAACTGAGAAGGTTGGAGATGTTATCCCAGTACAACACAACTGCTTTGCCAAGGCGTGGCCAGACAACTTCTTTAAATGAAACCTAGATCCACTTCTCCTCATTGGGTGAGACCTAACAGTGAGGCTTCCAGCCACCCCTGCCCACATTCAACGAATAGAGTTCCGATTTCTCCCTGGGATTGAGTGCTGGGGGAAGTGGTAGGTCACTACCTATGCTGTTTGGGCACTCTGCCATTCCAGCCTGTATGCCTTGGAGACCTTAAACCAGTCAGGGGCTGAAGGGCTTCCCCAACATTAGCACAGCTGTTTTACCAAAATGCAGCCAGACTGCTTTTTTAAGTGGGTCCCTGTATATGTTCCTCCTGACTGGGTGAGACCTCTCAACTGGGGTCTCCAGCCACCTCCTATAGGTGTGTTCAGGCCAGCAATAGGTTTGTGCCCACCTAAGACAAAGCTCTCAGTGAAAAAAGCAGGCTACCATCCTTGCTGTGAACAGCCTTTACTGGTGATACCTCCAGGTACTGGAAAATATGAGGTGAATTGACCTCCAGAAAATGGCAGCAGCCCTACAGAAAAGTAGCCAGAATGTTAAAAGAAAAAAAAAAAAAACCCACAAAACTCATAACACAAAATACCCATCCAAAGGTCAGCAGCCTCAAAGATTGAAGGTAGATAAGCTGACAAAGATGAGAAAAAATTAGCACAAAAATGCTGAAAACTTAGAAAGCCAGAGTGTTCCTTTTCTGCAAATGACCACAACACCTCTCCAGCAAGGTATTGGAGCTGGGCTGAGGCTGAGATGGCTGAAATGACAAAAGTAGGCTTTAGAATGTGGACAAAAATGAAATTCATTGAGCTAACGGAGCACATTGTAACCTAATGCAAGAAAGCTAAAAATCATGATTAAACAATGCAGGAGCTGACCGCCAAAGTAACCAGCATAGAGAAGAACATAACCAACAGCTAAAAATCATGATTAAACAATGCAGGAGCTGACCGCCAAAGTAACCAGCATAGAGAAGAACATAACCAACAGCTAAAAATCATGATTAAACAATGCAGGAGCTGACAGCCAAAGTAATCAGCATGGAGAAGAACATAACTGATCAGATAGAGCTGAGAAACATACTACAAAAGTTTCACAGTGCAATCACAAGTATTAATAGCAGAATAGAGCTAGCAGAGGAAAGAATCTTAGAACTTGAAGACTATCTTTATGAAATAAGTCAGACACACAATAATAGAGAAAAAATAATTAAGGAATGAACAAAACCTCTGAGAAATATGGGATTATATAGAGACTGACTGTGACTGATTGGGGTACCTTAAAGAGATGAGGAGAATTGAAACAATTTGGACAGCATGTTTCAGGATATCATCCAGGAGAACTTCCTCAACTTAGCTAGAGAGGCCAACACTCACATTCAGGCAATGCAGAGAACCCCAGTAAGATACACCACAGAAGATCATCCCCAAGACACGTAATAACAGGATTCCCTGAAGTCAAGATGAAAAAAAAATGTTAAGGGCAGTCGGAGAGAAAGGCCAGGTCACCTACAAAGGGAAGCCCATCAGACTAACAGTGGACATCTCAGTGGAAACCCTGCAAATCCAAATAGATTTTGGGGGGACAATATTGAAAATTCTTAAAGAGAATAAATTCTAACCCAGAATTTCATATCTTTCCCAACTAAGCTTCATTAAGTGAAGGAGAAATAAGATCCTTTTCAGACAAGAAAATGCTGAGAGAATTTGTTCACAGTAAACCAGCCTTATAATAGCTTTTAAATGAAGCACTCAGTATGGAAAGGAAAAGGAATTAACAGACACTACAAAAAGACACTGAAGTACAGAGACCAGTGACACTATGAAGCAATTACATAATCCCACAAAATAACCAGCTATCATCATGATGGTAGAATCAAATCCACGTGTAATAATAAAAATATTAACCTTAAATATAGATGGGCTAAATGCCCTGATTAAAAGACACAGAATGGAAGGTTGAATAAAAAACCAAGACCTATTGCTATGCTGTCTTCAAGAGACCCTTCTCACACGCAAAGACACACAAAGGATCAAAATAAAGAGATGGAGAAAAATCTACCCAGCAAATGGAAGACAGAAAAAAGCTGGGGTTGTAATCTTAGTTTCTAACAAAAAAGGCTTTAAGCCAACCAAGATCAAAAAAGACAATGAAGGACATTGCATAATGGTAAAGGGTTCAATTCAACAAGAAGACTTAACTATCCTAAATATATATGCACCCAATACAGGAGCACCCAGATTTATAAAGCAAGTTCTTAGAGACCTTTGAAGAGACTTAGACTTCCACACAATAATAGTGGAAAACTTTAACACCACACTGACAATATTATACAGATCATTGAGATAGAAAATTAACAAAGATATTTAGGCCATGAACTCAGCTCTGGATCAAATGGACTTAATAGATATCTACATAACTCTCCACCCCAAAACAATAGAATAAACATTCTTCTCATTGCCACATGGAACTTTCACTAAAATTGATTACATAATCAGAAATAAACCACTTCCCAGTAAATGCAAAAGAACTGAAATCATAACAGTTTCTTGGACCACAGCACAATCAAATTATTTATAGAACTCAAGACTACAAAATTCACTAAA
The DNA here is from genome assembly GCF_009761245.1 of Sapajus apella. NCBI lineage: Eukaryota > Metazoa > Chordata > Mammalia > Primates > Cebidae > Sapajus > Sapajus apella. The sequence continues at coordinate 38,205,585 of NW_022436941.1, forward strand.
AACCATACAAATGCATGGAAATTGAACAACGTGCTCCTGAAGGACTTTTAGGTAAAAAACGGAATAAAGGCAGAAATCAAGAAGTTCTTCGAAACTAATGAAAACAAAGATACAACATACCAGAACCTCTGGTACACAGCTAAGGAAGTGTTAAGAGGGAACTTTAGAGCCCACATCAGAAAGCTGGAAAGATCTCAAGTTAACAACCTAATAATCAAACTGAAGAAACTAGAGAACTAAGAGCAAACAAACCCCCAAGCTAGCAGAAGATAAGAAATAACCAATATCAGAGCTGAACTGAAGGAGACAGAGACATGAAAAACCCTTAAAAATATTTTAAAATCCTGGAGCTGGTCTTTTGAAAGAATTAATAAAACAGATAGACAGCTAGCTAGACTGATAATGAAGAAAAGAGAGAAGATTCAAGTAAACACAATCAGAAATGATAAGGGGGATATTACCACTGACCCCACAGAAGTACAATAGTAATCAGAGACTGCTACAAACATCTTGATGCAAATGAACTAGAAAATCTAGAAGAAATGAATTAATTCCTAGACACATATGTCCTTCCAACACTGATTCAGAAAGAAATTAATCCCTGAACAGACCAATAACAAGTTCTGAAATAAAGGCAGAATAAGTAGCCTATCAATCAAAAGAAGCCCAAGACCAGGCGAATTCACGGCAAAATTCTACCAGTTGTACACAGAAGAGCTAGAACCATTCCTACTGAAACTATTCCAAATAATTGAAAAGGAGAGCCTCCTCCCTTACTCACTGTATGTGGCCAGCATCATCCTGATACAAAAATTTGACAGAGATACAACAACAAAAAAGAAAACATCAGATCAATATACTTGATGAACATCAATGCAAAAATCATCAACACATACTGGCAAAACAAATCTAGCAACACATCAAAAAGCTTATACACCATGATCAAGTAGGCTTCATCTTTGGGATGCAAGGTTGGTTCAACATATACAACTCAATAAATGTGATTCATCGCATAAACATAACTAGAGACAAAAACTACATGATTATCTCAATAGATGCAGAAAACGTTTTTGATAAAATTCACCATCCCTTCATATTAAAAATTATCAATAAATTACATATTAAAGAAACATAATTAAAAATAATAAGAGTCGTATATGACAAACCCACAGTCAATATCCTACTGAACCGGCAAAAGCTGGATGCATTTCCCTTGAAAACCAGCACAATACAAGGATACCTTCTCTCACCACTTCTATTCAACTTGGTATTGAAAGTTCTGAACAGGGTGATCAGGCAAGAGAAAGAAACAAAGGATATTCAAATAGGAAGAGAAAAAGTCAAACTATCTTTGTTTGCAGATGACATGATCCTATATCTAGACAACTCTATCATCTCAACTCTAAAGCTTCTTAAGCAGATAAGCAATTTCATCAAAGCCTCAGGATAGAAAATCAACATGCAAAAATTGCTAGGATTCCTATACATCACCAACAGGCAAACCAAGAGCCAAATCATGAATGAATCCCCATTCACAATTGCCACAAGAAGAATAAAACACTTAGGAATACAGCTAACAAGGGAATTGAAGGATCTCTTCAAGGAGAACTACAAACCAATGCTCAGAGAAATCAGAGAGGACACAAACAAATGAAAAACATCTCATGCTCACAGAGAAGAATCAGTATCGAGAAAATACCATACTGACAAAAGCAATGTTCAGATTCAATGCGATTCCCAGTGACATTCTTCATGAAACTAGAAAAAAACTATTTTAAAATCCACACGGAACCAAAAATGAGCCCAAATAGCTAAGCAATCCTAAGCAAAAAGAACAAAGCTGGAGGCATCACACTAACTGACTTCAAACTATACTACAGGGCCACAGTAATCAAAACATGGTATTAATACAAAAACAGACACATGAACCAATGGAACAGAATAGAGAACCTAGAAATAAGACCACATACCTACAACCGTCTGACTTCTGACACAACTGACAAAAACAAGCAATGGAGAAATGATGCCCTATTTAATAAATGGTGCTTGGAGAACTGGCAAGCCATATGCAGAAACTGAACCCCTTCCTTATGCCATATACAAAAATTAACTCAAGATACTTGTGGGTATACAGCCTTATTTCTGAGCTCATTCTGTTCCAGTGGTCTATGTGTCTCTTTCTGTACCAGCACCATGTTGTTTTGGTTACTATAGCCTGTAGTATAGTTTGAAGTCAGGTAGTGTGATGCATCCAGCTCCATTCTTTTTCCTTAGGATTGCCTTGGCTATTTGGGCTCTTTTTGGTTCCATGTATCCCTGTAGTATAGTTTGAAGTTGGATATCATGATGCCTCCAGTTTTGTTACTTTTTTTTAAGAGAGTCTCACTCTGTCGCCCAGACTGGAGGGCAGTGGTATGATCACAACTCACTGCAGCCTCAGTTCCTGGACTCAGGTGATCCTCCCACCTCTAGAGTAGCTGGGACTACAGGTATGCATCATCACACCAGGATAATGTTTTTGTATTTTTGGTAAAGATGGGGTTTAAAAAAAATTATAACTTCATATATACCATATACAAAAATCAACTCAAGATGGATTAAATACTTAAATGTAAAGCCTAAAGCTATAAAAACCCTAGAAGAAAACCTAGGCAATATCATTCCAGAATAGGCACAGGCAAAGATTTAACGATGAAGACACCAAAAACAATTGCAAAATAAGCAAAAATTGACAAATGAGATCTAATTAAACGAAAGAGCTTCTGCCCAGCCAAGGAAACTATTAACGGAGTAAACAGACACACTACAGAATAGGAGAAAATTTTGTCAAACTATGCATCTGACTAAGGTGTAATATCCAGCATCTGTGAGGAATATAAATTTACAAGAAAAAACAAACAGCCCCTTAAAAAGTGGGCAAAGGACAGGAACAGACACTTCTCAAAAGAAGACATACATGTGGTCTACAAACATATGTAAAAAAGCTCACCATTGCTAATAATTAGAGAAATGCAAATCTAAACCGCAATGAAGTCCTATCTCACATCAGTCACAATGATTATTAAGAAGTCGAAATATAACAGATGCTGGTGAGGTTGTGAAAAAAAAGGAACTCTTTTACACTGTTGGTGAGAGTGTAAATTAATTCACCCATTGTGGAAGACAGTGTGGTAATTCCTCAAAGACATAGGGACTGAAATACCATTCAACCTAGAAATCCTATTACTGGGTATATACCAAAGATAGACATCATTCTATTTAAAAGACACATGCATATGTATGTTCATTGCAACACTATTCACAATGGCAAAGACATAGAATTAACCTAAATTCTCATCAATGATAGCCTGGACAAAGAAAGTGTGGTACATATACACCATAGATACTATACAGCCATAACAATGAATGAGATCATGTCCTTTGCAGGGATATGAATGGAGCTGTAGACCATCATCCTTAGTAAACTAATGCAGAAATAGAAAACCAAATACCATATGTTCTCACTTATAAGTGGGAGCTAAATGATGAACACACATAGAGGGGAACAACAGACACTGGGGCCTACTGGAGGGCAGAGGGTGGGAGGAGGAAGAGGATGAGAAAAAGTATCCAATTGATACTAGGCTTAATACCTGGTTTATGAGATAATCTGTAGAACAAACCCCTTTGACACACATTTACTTATTTAACAAACCTCCATATCCTGCACATGTAGCCATGAACTTAAAAGTTAAAAAAAGAGAATCACAATACTAACTAATGTGAATATTTTGAGTTACTGGTTGAGGAGGAATGGGTTTCTGCTATATAACAGAGACAGTCATAACTTTGAAATCCAGGGGATTTACCTGATTCTTAGTATTCACATTGCCCAGTAATTCTCTTTAAATAACTGTCTCAACTTATTAAAGAAAATACCACTAAGGTTCAGATCCTATAGGAATAGGACAATAGTTGGGTCACCTCAACAGGTGAAGTATCCTTTCCAACCAAGGTGCTAGCTGAGGGTAATGCATTCATACAACAGGTGGTAAAAGAAGGCAGATGTGATGGTAAACTTAGACCTTGTCACTAATAATGATGCAGGGACGGTGGCAACTAGGCTTTGTGTTAATTTCCTTCTAATTTTTATTCTTCTAGGTTATATGATGAGCCCTGGTAGTGGTAACTATTTTAGATGCAATACCTTTGTCTCAAGATGCTTGAGACAAATAATTTGAGATAAATACATGAGTACACACTATAAATTTGAGAGATGATACTAGGAAGCATGATAGGGTAGTGGGGAAATAAGCAAGGGAAGGTAAAAAAGACAATAAAGTGTTCATTATATTGAGCAGTTTACTGCTTGAAGAAATTAGTACTCAATCCTGCTGGAGACTCTGGCGGACAGTATAAGATATGAGTTATCCCAGCAGCCACTTAAAGGAGATTGGATATATATCTACTAACTCCTGGAAATTGTTGGTCAAATGATGCTCCTGGGGTTAATATTAACCCCTGGGTATTTCTGACCTGCTTTTTGAGACCTGGGCCAAGCATAGAGTTCCTGCTATTCAAAGTTATTCATTTGCTATACATGAGAGTGATGAATGCCTAGCTGAGATAACACAAATGGGACACTAACAACATCTTCTTACAACAAAGTTTTAGTTTTCAGTTGTAAGCATATTCGAATTGTTAGAATCTCATTATTGTATAGTGGCTGACAGGATTTGGTGTATCTATCTCAAGAACTGTACTCAACCAGGTGTTTTTTTTTTTTTTCCAGCAAAGAACAATAATAGATTTTGAGGTACAAAAGTGATGGATTGTGTTGGATAGCATCAGTTTGCTGCGATTGTTCCACTTTCTACTTTTCTCCACTCTGCTCTGTACCTAAGGAGGTTGACCTATTACAGACAATATTAATGGGCTCCTTTATCATCTAGCTTAATTTTAGGTTTGGCTTGTGAAGAGCATTGGCAAGAGATCTGAGAGCATGAGGAAACTTAAATCTGGATATTTATTCTTTCCTCTCCTTTCCTGATGAATCTCAATGGTTTGGTGGTGTCTCTTTAATAAAGGCTACATTTGTCTTATGACTCTCAGATACAACCACCTGTATAGTTCACTTAAGTTCTGTCTCCTCTTGCCTCTTCAGGCACCTTTTCAGGTGGTAATGGCTCTCTTCTGTTGCGAGATCCAGAATACCATCTTTTCCTATACGGATTTCTTTACACTTTATAGTTCCTTTTATTAAATTACTCAAAGAGAATGTATTGTTAGGACTCAGTATGTATATTAGCCTTCTGTATTTTTTAAGTTTGAATTTGCTGCTTATTTCCTTTCTTATTTTTATATTGGTTCATTATTTCTTATAGATTTATAAAAATTCTTCACTTATTATGGATGTTAATTATTTGCTAGATCTGTGACAAATAATTTCTCCCAACCTGTCCTTAAACTTTGCATATGGTATCTTTTATTATACAAACTTTAAAAGTTTTTATATAATCAAATATGTCAATATTTTTCTTTTCATAAACTTTTAATGTTCTTTCTTGCTTAAGATGTTCTTTTTTTAAAATTTCAATAGTTTCTGAGGAACAGGTGGGTTTTTTTTTTATTATGTGAAGAAGTTTTTTAGTAGTAATTTCTGAGATTTTGGTGCATCTATCTCCTGAGAAGTGTACACTCTACCCAGTGTGTAGTCTTTTATCCCTGACCCCCATCCTACCCTTTTCTGCTAGTCCCCAAAGTCCGTTACACTTTTCTTATGCCTTTGCATCCTCATAGCTTAGCTGTCACTTAGGATTGAGAACATATGATGTTTGATTTTCCATTCCTAAGTTACTTCATTAGAATAATGATCTACAGTTCCATCCAGGCTGCTGCAAATGCCATTATTTTGTTCCTTTTTACAGGGGAGTAACTATTCCATGGTGTATATATACCACATATTTTTAATCTACTCATTGGTTGATGGACATTTAGGCTGGTTCCATATTTTTGCAACTGCAAGTTGTGCTGCTATAAACATGCATGTGCAGGTATATTTTTCATATAAAGACTTATTTTTCTCTGGGTAGATATCCAGTAGTGGGATTGTTGGATCAAATGCTAGTTCCACTTTTAGTTCTTTAAGGAATCTCTATACTGTTTTCAATAGTGGTCGTACTCATTTACATTTCCACCAGCAGTGTAAAAGTGTTCCCTTCTCACCATATCCACACCAATATCTACTAATTTTTATTTTAAATTTTGGCCATTCTTGCAGGAGTGAGGTGGTATCTCATTGTGGTTTTAATTTGCATTTGCCTAATAATTAGTGATACTGAGCATTTTTCATGTTTCTCGGCCATTTGTATATCTTCTTTTGAGAATGGTCTATTGATGTCTTTGCCCACTTTTTGATTGGATTTTTTGCTTGCTGACTTGTTTGAGTTCCTAGTTGATTCTAGATATAGTCCTTTGTCATGTGCATGGTTTGCAAATATTTTCTCCCACTCTGAGGGTTGTTTGTTTGTTAATTATTTATTTTGCTGTGCAGAAGCATTTTGTTTAATTAGATTTTATCTACTTTTTTTTTTTTTTTTTGCTTTTGAGATTTGCTTTGGGATTCTTGTTCATGAACTCTTTGCCTAAGCTAACATCTAGAAAAGTTTTTATAATGTTACCTTCTAGAATTTTTATAACATCAGGTCTTAAATTTAAGTCTTTGATCCATCTTGAGTTGATTTTTGTATAAGGTGAGCAATGAGGATCCAGTTTCATTCTTCTACATGTTGCTTGCTAATTATCCCAGCACCATTTGTTGAATAGGGTGTCTTTTCCCCAATTAAGGTTTGCATTTGCTTTGTCAAAGATCAGTTGTTTGCAAATATTTGGCTTTATTTATGAGTTCTCTATTCTGTCCCACTGGAATATGTATCTATTTTTATATCAGTAGCATGCTGTTTTGCTGACTATAGCCTTGTAGTATAGTTTGAAATCAGGTAATGTGATGCCTCTAGACTTGTTAGTTTTGCTTAGTCTTGCTTTGGCTATATAGGCTCTTTTTTGGTTCCGTATGAATTTTAGGAGTGTTTTTTTTTCTAGTTCTGTGACTAATGACATTGGTACTTGGATGGAAATTGCATTGAATCTATAGATTGCTTTTGGCAGTATGATCATTTTCAAAATATTGATTCTACCCTTCCATGAGCATGGAATGTGCTTCCGTTTGTGTCATCTATGATTTCTTTCAGCAGTGTTTTGTAGTTTTCCTTGTAGAGGTCTTTCATCTCCTTAGTTAGGTATGTTCCTAAGTATTTTATTTTACTTTTTGCAGCTGTTGTAAAAGAGATTGAGTTCTTGATTTGTTTCTCAGGTTGGTCAGTGTTAGTGTATAGAAGTGCTACTGATGTATGTACATTGATATATTATCCTGAAACTCTACTGAATTCATTCATCAGCTCTCATAGCTTTTTGGATGGGTCTTTACAGTTTCTAGGTATATAATCATATTATCAATGAACAGCAACGTTATGACCTCCTCTTTACTGATTTGGATGCCCTTTATTTCTTGTTTAATTGCTCTGGCTAGGACAAGAAGTTCTTATGCTCTATAACATTATTAAAATATTTGACCATATTTTCTTTTTTTTTTTTTTTTTTTTCCCCTTTATTTATTTTATTGCATTTTAGGTTTTGGGGTACATGTGAAGAACATGCAAAATTGTTGCATAGGAACACACGTGGCAGTGTGATTCGCTGTCTTCCTGTGCTCAGTTGACCATATTTTCTTCAGTACTTTTGTAAATGTGTTTGTATGTTTATATTTAACTTTCAATTTCAGTTTATTTTTGCATGTAAGACACATGGGCCAAGATTCTTTTTTTCTTCAAAATGATATCTAATTGCATTGATGACATTTATGTATCATTATGTGATTTTTATGGATATTAAATACCATCTTCATCATAAATTAAATTTACCTGTATCCATAGATTTTCTTCTTGTTCCATGTAATCTGTTTCCTGATATACATTTCTATTCCCATGCCAATAGTACAATGTTTTAGTTATTTAAACTTTATTGTATAGTTTGCTATTTAGTAGGAGAAGTAGCTATTTATTATTGTTTTTCATCCAACATTGGGGCCCTGTTTGCAAAATGACTCTTCCATCTAAATTCTATAATCTCAGGTTTTAATCAAAGCATTTTGATTTAAATTACTTGAATTTATGGACCACATTAGGACTGTTATCTTTGCATACATATGGTATGCTACTCTATTTTCTCTGTTCTTCTTTTATACCCTTCAATAAAATTTTATAATTTCCTTTATTGAACATATTTCATTAAGCCTATTCTTAGGCATTTCATACTTTTTAAAATATTGTGTGTGGAATCTCCATATTTTATATGTAACCTTTATATTGTTTTCCCCAATTGATAGGTTTTTTTTTTTTTAGTTGATTTCCCTACCTCTTATGGGTACACAATTATATATACATGTGTAATGATCATATGTAATATAATGTATACGGTTAGAATGCATAGCTGGGTTCAAAAGTGAAAAAAAAAAAAAAAAAAACTCCTGAATATGATAATCAATGAGGAAACATGCAGCCCTAGTAACAATCTGGAATTGAAAGTCCTTGAGTGTAGCATATGCAGATATGTATGACAAGTGGGTAATGGAAATAAAGACTACAACCCTATGAAAAGTGGAATTTCTATTCCTTAATAATGCTTGCAGTGGATAATGAGTTGTCCCATCAGTGAATAAGGCTGTATACATTCTATAAAACACAAGGCCTATAAGCAAGTTACTCACCAGGTCTTGGCTGGCAATAGAAACACTCATGAAAACCCAGCACTTCCAAAACTATGTTTACTGTCAATGTAGGCATTTTCCCGCAATGGCTGTTTGGAGGGGGTCTTAAAAGTGTGCAGAGTGGAAGACAATGGTGTCTATGTATTAATCAACTTCACCTAATATCCTCCCTAAATGACAGAATAGCTTTACAAAATTCTCACAAATCCATGGCTTCAGTATTAACTGAAGACAAAGTAGGCTTAAACTGCAAAATAATTATGACTAAAAAGAGAATAATAACAAATCCCAGCATAGGATCCTTTACTTTCCCATATCACCTTCCCCACTGCAAGGCTTTATGGTGAGCAAAGGCAGATGAAGAAAAATTGCAGAGAGACAGAAGACAGAGAGGTTAACAAAGGGTCCTACGGGTGAATTTGGAATAATAACTAGAAGGATACATTCACACTAAATCTGAGAGTTCAGAGAAGGGACTAGAAGAAAGGGATTTCAATGTATTTGTAACTGAAAGGGTTAAATGCCATAAAAGGTTTCAGTTATGCAACATAAAGGGCCAGGCTTGCCATAAAGGTCTAAGTGCTTGATTTTTAAGAATGATTTTAAAGGAGAGAGAAGATTTAAAAAGATAGTGTTCCAAATATATAGCTTCTGGTGAAGAAAGAAAAGTTTAATAGGAACAAACAAGTACCTTTTGTGAGTATTTGAGTGAGTACTTTTGTGTCTACCAAGTGATACCAAGGAAAAGAAGGAAAAGGGGAAAAATTAGAATCCTATAAGACAAAACAGAAGCATATAATTGGGGACTCACAATTACTCCCTTTCAACAAAACAAACAATAGTGACAAATTAACAAAAAGTTTCATTTGTCTCACTCTCCAACCCTCCCTCCCTCACTCTCAGGTTTTCCACTCTGATTATGGTTTTGTTGTAATAAAATACCTAAAGTTGATTTTTTTTTCATTTTCTCTATTAAAGCACTACATACAATGATGATCCAGATTGGAAATGGACTTGGTGGATTATTTTTCTTTATGCCGCTCTTGTTGCATGGTGTATGTTAATCCCATTGTCATGCTTTCCAAACAATATGCCAGGTGACTATAAAATGTCATTTACTAAATTAGAGGATAATAGTTTCTTCGTCCATAGTTCTTCTTCTCAGAAAATAACTATACTACATTTTAAAAAAAATGAGTATGCCTCTTGCTGTAGTCGTTTGTAATAGAGATAGAGTGTCAAATGCTAGTGTTATTTAAGCAAATAAAGCAGCATTATAGCCAAATATTATTTGATTTATGTGCCAGAATTTCTATTTCTTTAGGGTTTTTTTTTGTTTGTTTTATTTTTATTTTTTGAGATGGAGTTTTGCTCTTGTTACCCAGGCTGGAGTGCAGTGGCGCGATCTCAGCTCACCGCAACCTCCGCCTCCTGGGTTCAAGAGATTCTCCTGCCTCAGCCTCCTGAGTAGCTGGGACTACAGGCGTGCACCACCATGCCCGGCTAATTTTTGTATTTTTAGTAGAGACGGGGTTTCACCATGTTGACCAGGATGGTCTTGATCTCTTGACCTCATGATCCACCTGCCTCAGCCTCCCAAAATGCTGGGATTACAGGTGCGAGCCACCACCCCTGGCCTATTTCTTTAGTTTTGAGATAGAGTCTTCCTCTGTCACTCAGGCCGAGTGCAGTGGTATGACCACAGATCACTGCAGCCTCAAACTTCTGGGTTCAAGTCATCCTCCTGCCTCAGCCTCCAGAGTAACTTGGACTAAAGGTGCATGCCACCATGCTCAGCAAGTTTTAAAATTTTTTTCTTTTTTTTAAGAGATGAAGTCTTGCTATGTTGCCCAGGCTAGTCTTGAACTCCTGGCCTCAAGCTATCCTTCCACCTTAGCCTCACAACGTGTTGAGATTACAGGCCTAAGCCACTACAACTGGCCCAGAATTTCATTAGAATTAGTGCATATTTTTGGTTCTCATTATTTCCTTTAAAAATGCTTTATATCTAGACTTCATAGGTTGTCTTGTAAACCGAAGCATATTTAAATCTACTTATGCATCATTTACTGTATGGACTACCTCAGAATTGTTGTAAGATCCAATGATAACTGTTAAAATTTTCTTGAAAACACTGAAAAGTACTTGTAAAGTCAAATAAATCAAATACTCTTCTTATTTAGTACACTTCATTGGCACAAAATAGTTTTAATAGTATCAAAGATTATTCCCTTATATTTTAGAGCAAATTGGTAGCCGTTTGCCAAGTGTGGCTATTTAAATTTTAAAATAAATTATAATTTTATTCACTCAGTCATAGGAGCTGCACTTTTAGTATTTAATAGCCATATGTAGCCGGTGGCTACAGTAATGGACTGTGCACATATGGAAAGTTTTCATTATCACAGAATGTTCTTCAGGAAAATACTGTTTTAGAAGACTGTGTCTTGGCCGGGCACGGTGGCTTATGCCTGTAATCCCAGCATTTTGGGAGGCCAAGGCGGGTGGATCATGAGGTCAAGAGATCAAGACCATCCTGGTCAACATGGTGAAACCCTGTCTCTACTAAAAATACAAAAAATTAGCTGGGCATGGTGGCGTGTGCCTGTAATCCCAGCTACTCAGGAGGCTGAGGCAGAAGAATTGCCTGAACACAGGAGGCGGAGGTTGCGGTGAGCCGAGATTGCGCCATTGCACTCCAGCCTGGGTGACAAGAGCGAAACTCCAACTCAAACAAAAAAAAAAGAAAAAAAACAAAACAAAAAAAAAAAGACTGTGTCTTTTGATTAATGAGATTGACTTTAGCTTGTTAAAAAATAACTCATTTGTCTTTTCAAGATTAACTGAATTTATTAGGGTGTGTAGGTGTGTTTTACATATGGGTTTTAGTTATTTGAATATGTCATAAGATATTTTTACTTGTTAATATATAGGTTCAACACAGATAAGAGCTGGGAAACGTAAACGGCTTCATTTGTTTGACAAAAAACATAAAGATCTGGAACTTGGAATTCGTATCAAGGATTTATTTGCTGCCCTTTGGGTAAAGTAAAACAAGCCAACTAAGTTGACCTGTGTAATTTTCTAATAGTGAACTTACGAAAATACCCGTAAAGGGTTTAATCTAAATCTGGGTGAAACTTTTGAGGTCTTTGAACTAACTTATTCACTTTACAGATGATAAAAAATAGGACTGACCTTGCTAATAATTTGACTAGTGTCAGCGATTGGCACCAGGTACTTTCCTTCTATTTCTCTTAGTTTTATATTATTTTATGTTTACTTTTTCTCTGCAGAAAGAAATCAAGCATTTAATGGGATGACATGTATGAATCAACATTATCTTTTTATTATGTTTAAGTGACTCAGAAGAGAACTCTAGAAGTTGAAAAATAGTCCCACAAACATAATATTTTGTGGAAAATATTTCAATATTAAATGAAGAAAATCTTTGTTTTTCTAACTGAAACAAGGTCTATAATACAGATATTATGGAGTTTAGAAACACCAACTTTTAAATAATGATTTGACTTTCCATTTGTTTTCTCTTCTGCTATTCATAACTTCATCTTTTCTGTTGTTTGCAGAATTGTATTTCTCATATATAAATTGTATCAAGTCATTTCTCAGATTACTTGGTAGATGAATTTCATACTTTTTAATAGGACTTTCAAGATCCTTCACAGTAGCATTGACTAAATTTTCCTATCCCATTTCCTTAGACATTTATTCCTCTCTCCCCCACATTCCAGCCACTTGGTCTTTCCTGACACATTAGGTAATTTTTATAGTCCTGTAATTTAGTAGAATGCTAATCCCTCTATTTAAAATGTCCTTCTCTCTCTTCTCTATTATATATAAAAAAAAAAAAAACCATTTCTCAAATCTTACCTTATATTCCCAGGAAAAATGAGTTTCTCCCTCCTTAATACTTTGATAGACCTTTGTTATAATGTTTTGTGTGTATATATATATATATATATATACACACACACTTTTGTTATACTGGTTTAATACTAAAACAAATGTGTATGTTGTATAAAATCCAAAATTTATTTACTTGTTTCTATTCTGTGTTTTTCTTTCAATCAGATCATAAACCAATCATCCCAATTGGTTACATTTAATTCAGATTTTTATTTAATTTTTTATCAAAATATTACATGTACATACATTGTAACAATGCGGAAGCCAGTTAGTTATAATCTCTTTCATATTGGTAAAAATTAATACACAATTATTAAAAACACTTCAGAAAATTTAAACATGAATGTTTTAAAGGCTTTTTTTTAAGTTTAATACCAGAAAAGAAAAGAAAAAAGGCCAATTCCAATGCTTCTCTCTTGGAAATGGAGCATTTTATTATTATTGCTAGACAGGATGTAAAATAATATAATGCCTAGCAACAATCTTAGACTTCTGACTAACATCTATTTGAGTAGATACCTAGAAGATATCTTATTTCTTCTTAAAGTTTATCAGAAGGTGGAACTTTTCGAATTGCAGAGCAAGAAACATGGAAAATCCTTACCTCCAAGAGGTGGTGGTAAACTGGCAGAATTGTCAACAACTATTTTGAAAGTCTGGAAATTAAGTAAAGGCATACAATAAATTGAAAGCATTTATTCAAGAGTTATTGAACATTGGTTAGAAGAGTAGGCTCTGTGACATTTAAATTTGGGACTGTATCCACTGTCTTTTCTTCCCTTCCTGTCCTCTGTGTCTTGGTAACAGAGAAGGCTATTTTCTTTGATCTAGAAAATAAGAAAACTAAAAAGCAGTAGTATGAGAATTTTAATTTGCTAAAGGCCAATTGTCTTCCTGCCATTTGAGGTGGTTGCTCTAATTTGGAGCTCCATGGAAAAGTCCTGGGACAGCAATTACAATATTAGTGGCAAATCTTTGGAAAAGGCCAACATCACAGCTACCAAAGGCAGCAATACTGGTTAGGGTAAACAGTAAACCAGCTGAAAATGTAAAAGATATATATGGCCAATGATATTGGGCTTTGAAAGCTCTAATACATTCTTGGGGATCTGTTCACATGCTCAGGAGAAGTCAGAGATGGCCCCAGTTATCTGCTGGTTCTTGGCTGACCACAAGTCCCTACATAAACAGAAAGTGGAAGTCAAAGCAGATTGTAAACTGCCTGAAGTTTGAATATGTGATCCAATCCATGTACAGGTCCCCTCAGCAAAAAGTGGAAGCCCTACTGACCCAAGATATTTAAGTAAAACCCCAGCCCAATTATTGGGTGGACATCAAGGTGTACTGACCCTAGGGTGACTCATGGGTAGCCAGGCTTAAAAATGAAGAAAATAATTGAAAGTAGAGCATAGACTTCAGTGGCTGCACACTCCCAGGGAGACATAATTTATTTAATTAGTCCTGAAAAGCAGTAAGCAAAAGACAGAAAACAGCAACAATGCAACTCCTGAGGGTGGGGAAATCAGAATCCAGAAAACCTACAACATATTATTTAAAGTGTCCAGTTTTCAATAAAACCTCCGGAAAAATGCAAAGGAAGAAGAAAATGTGACCCATATAATGAAAAAGTCAGTACAAACTATCTCTGAGGTGGCTCAGATGTTGGATATAGTAAACAAAAATTTCATGTAAACTATTATAAATATGTTCAAAAGAATTTTTAAAATGTTTGTTTTTTTTCTTTTTCTTTTTTTTGAGACAGGGTCTCACTCTGTCACCCAGGCTGGAATGCAGCAGCACGATCACGGCTCACTGCAGCCTCAGTCTTCCTCAGCCACCTGAGTAGCTGGGACTGTAGGTGCACATCACCATACCCAGCTAATTTTTAAATTTTATGTAGAGAAATCTCACTATTGTTGCCCAGGCTGGTCTTGAACTTGGCTTATGTGAGATAGCTCTGATTTTAGATTAGGGAAAGAATTGTACAAAAAATTAGGGGAAACTATGTAACCAAAGTTTCCTTTTATCTTGAAAAAGAGTGGAAAGTTGACTAGAAAATATGAAAACTAAAAAAGCGTAGTAAGAGAAGCTTAATTTGCTAAAGGCCAATTGTCTTTCTCTATTAATTCTATGGTTCTACCGCTACTCATATGACACTTGGTTTGGATCACTTTCTTGAAATCCAATGGCTGTTTAGAAACTCCTGACATAAGGACTACTAGAAAATCATTTCAACAAAGAAATCATATATCACCATCATTATAAGACTTATTGACTAGGAGCTTGTTTAAATATACTTCTCCTGAGTATCTAGCACAGATCTTAAAAAATAGTCTTTTCTTGTAATGAATTTTTATAAAAGTGAGACAGAGAAGTAGCTATTTTTAGAATGGATTACCATGTTTTGCTGATCATTATTTTTTTTAAAACATTTTTAATAAAAAGGAAAGAGTTTATGAAAATATCAGTAATTTTAATAATTTTAAAGTAGATAAAATACATGCAAGTAAAATAAAATTTAAAAGGCTAAAACAAAGACAAAACATTTAACATTTTAATGAAGTTACAGTATCCACGAGGTTACAAGTTATAAATATAAAAGTAGTTAGAATTAGACTTTAAGATCAGAAAGTAGAACAGAGGATAAAAACAAAAACTATCCCTCTGTAGATGTAAGAATAAAACAGATTAGAAACATTTAGAAAAGAATAAAAACACAAAGTTTGGAGGTTAGGGAAGAACATGGAAAAGAAAAAAGCAAAAAAATCCTGGAAGGAATTTGGTAAGGAGTAAGATTTTACAGAGGAAAACCTCCCTCTAAATGTGTGGAATAAAGAGCTCAACCCTTTTATCATTTTTCTTCATCTCACCTGTCAGTTTTCTGCCTTATCAGAGGAGCTACGTATTTGCATACTAGGACTCAGATGAACAAGGCAGTGTCAATGAATATTATGATATAAAAGATCTTGTGAACTGTGAAAAACAAAATGAATGTGAGGTATTATTGCTGTGTGACTGTTAATTGTCGACAAAAAAATAAAGGAAGCCGGTGTCCAAATTATTCAGTCATCTTCCTTTTGGTAGTTAAAATAATGAATTTCCTTTGAAAGCAAGTAAATTGCTATTATAGAAGAATCAATGTAAATCTTATTTAAATGACATGATTTTCAAAACTATATTAGAGAGTTCCAAGATGTCTGACTAGAAGCAGCTAGTGTGTGCTGCTGTCGTGGAGAGGAGATAGAGTGGCGAGTAAACACCTACCTTATCAACTGGCTTGTCCAGGAGGACATGTTGGGATTCATCAAGGAAGCAGCATGGCCCATGGAAAAGAGGGAAGAGTGAGACAGCACAGCTGCCCACCTGGGATTGGCGTAGAGCCATAGTAGGCTCCTCATTGAGGGGAAACAGCAAGTAAGTGAGAGCCTCCAAGGTCCCACATTTTTGTCAAAACTCTTTGCAACCCTGGACACAGGAATTCCCCAAACTGCTCCATCCAGGGCCTCCAGACTGATATGAAGAGCTGCATGGAGCCTGAGCAGAGCTGCTGTTCAGGTACATGCCAAATCCCAGGGGCACTGGACTCTTGAACACCCTATGCCAGCAGATGTGTTTCTGCCAACAAAGGAGGCCAGGCTCTCTCACATGCCCTCAGAATAGGGACCATATCCACAGTGCTGTTGAGCAGATGGACTGAGGGCCTTGCCTCCACTATACCTTGCCAGACAAAGCCTGCTGAGGTGGGATGCTAGCACAGCCAGCCCATCCCTGCCTGAGCTCTCGGGCTGATAGCAGCTCTGTATATTCCTGGGATGTGGCTCCTGGAGGTAACAGACAGCCTGCCATTTTTGCCACTCTGCTACTCTCAGGCTTGATAGGGAGCAATGAGCTTAAGGACTATTGCGGGCCTCCTGCACAGTGCAGCTTCCTTACATAAAAGCCACCACACTGTTCTCCATATGGAATCCTGCCATTGTGACTCCTCATTGGGCAGGGCCTCTCTACCTGGGTCACCAGCACAGTCACCCTGCCCCAACCTGAAGCCTTCAGTTGATGATGGCTCTGCACTTCTCTGGGGAGGAAAATCAGAGACACCTCAGCCCCTCTGCCCTTGCTGCTACAGCAGTACCACAGTTACTACTCTTGGGCTAGGAAGAGACAAAGGGCCTGAGGGCTTTACTCACACCTCCAGCATGCTATGGCCACCCTGTGGAGGAACAGGCCAGTCTTTCTTGACTGTGTGACCCCTGCTCACTACCAGGCAGGGTACCTTGGCTTGGACCAGCAACACAGCTGCTTCACCCTGGCTAATCATACCAATTGGCAGCTGCTCTGTGTTTCTCTGGAGTGGAGCCCCAAGAGATAAGTGAAAGGCTGTCTGCCATTGCCACTGCCAAAGTCCTTGGCCCTAGCACCCCCAAGCCATGTAGGGAAGAAAAATCATGAGCTTGCCCCGGGGCTATGGTGCACAGCCTGGAAATGCCAAGCTGAGGTCTGCAGCCAACAGTAGTGGGAAAGAAGCTCACACTCTCAGATCACTGAGAGAGAGCATGGCTGCAAATGCAAGGAAATACAGAGGAGCTGCATGGCTGAGCAAGAGCCCACCTACTGGCCATGATGCTTAAGTGCCATTTACTGGATTGCAGCCCAAACTTCAACACCAAAAATACTTGGTTAATGTACCCCACTATAAAACCAAGCTCAGAAGTTCTGTCACAAAGATGCTGCACAAAGCCTCGGCTCTCTGAAAACATCCAGAAATGAAATCAACTGACTCTAGTCAAATTATACCATGGTTAAAGGAACATCAGCCCACACACATGAAAAGCCAGAATGTCTTTTTACTTCCAAACAACCTCAGTAGCTCCCCAGCAATGCTTATTCACCAGAATGAAAAGGCTGAAATGACAGAATTCAGAATCTGGATGGAAATGAAGATCTTAGATATTCAGAAGCTGAAACATATCCCAAAGAGTAAAATTATGGAAGAGATGAAAGATGAAGTAGCCATTTTAAGAAAGAATCAAATCTAGCTGATATAGCTGAAAAACTCACTACGAGAATTTCATAACATAATTAGGAGTATTAACCGTCAAGGAGAGAATCTCAGATCTTGATGATCAGTAGTTGGAATTAACTCAGACAAAAATAAAAAAGAATTTTACAAAATAAATAAAACCTTCAAGAACATGAGATTGTGTTAATAGACCAAATCTGTGACTCACTGACATCCCTGAAAGACAGGGAGAGAGAGAGTAAGCAACTTGGGAAACATATTTGAGGATATTGTCCACAAAATTTTTCCCAGTCTCACTAGAGGTCAATATACAAATTATGAAATTCAGAGTACCCTTGTGAGATATTATACAAGATGACTAACCCCAAGAGACATAGTCATCAGATCCTCCAAGGTCAATGCAAAATAAAAAATACTTAAGGCAGCTAGAGTGATGGGAAAGGTCACCTAGAAAGAGAACCCCATCAGGCTAACAGTAGACCTGTCAGCAGAAACTCTACAACCAGAAGAGACTGAGGGCCTATATTCAGCATTTTTATGTTTTTTTTTTAAGACGGGGTTTCACCATGTTAGTCAGGCTTGAACTCCCGACCTCAGGTGATCCGCCCGCCTTGGCCTCCAAAGTGCTTGGATTACAGGTGTGAGCCACCACACCCGGCCTATTCAGCATTTTTAAAGAAAAGAAATTAGAACCAATAATTCATATCCAACCAAACAAAGCTTCATAAGCCAAAGAGAAATAAAATCCCTTTTAGATAAGCAAATGCTAAGGAAATTTCTTACCACTCGGCCTGCCTCATAAGAAGTTCCTAAGGGGGTGCTAAACATGGAAATGAAACACCATTACTGACCACCACAAAAACACCTTCAAGTACATAGACTATTGACACTATAAAGCAAATACACAATCCAGTCTACATAACAAACAGCTAACTACACAATGATAGGCTCAAATCCACACATGTGAACATTAACCTTGAACAGAAATGGATTATAGTTCCCACTTAAAAGGCACAGACTGTCAAGATGGATAATGAAACAAGTACTTTGGGAGGCTGATGTGGGCGAATCATGAGGTCAGGAGTTCGAGACCAGCCTGGCCAACATGATGAAACCCCATCTCTACTAAAAATACAAAAAATTAGCTGGGTATAGAGGTGGGTGCCTGTAATCCCAGCTACTTGGGAGGCTGAGGCAGGAGAATAGCTTGAACTCAAGAGGTGGAAGTTGCAGTGAGCCTAGATCATGCCACTGCATTCTAGCCCAGGGAACAGAGTGAGACTCTGTCTCAAAAAGAGAAAAGAAAACAAACAAAACTTTCAGCAAACTAGGCATCGAAGGTCCATACCTCAAAATAGTAAGAGTCATCTGTGACAAACCCATAACCAACATCATACTGAATGAACAAAGTCTGGAAATATTTCCCCTGGAAAACTGGAACAAGACAAGGATGCCCTCTCTCACCATTCCTATTCAACATAGCATTGAAAGTTCTGGCCAGAGCAATCAGACAAGAGAAAGAAATAAAAGGCATATAAATAGGAAGAGAGAAAGTCAAACTGTTTTTCTTTTCTTAAAATTATACTTTAAGTTCTGGGGTACATGTGCAGATAGTGCAGGTTTGTTACATAGGTATATGCGTGCCATGGTGGTGCTTTGCTGCATCCATCACCCCATCATCTACATTGGGTGTTTCTCCTAATGCTATCCCTCCCCAATTTCCCCACCCCCTGCTATTCCTCCCCTAGCTCCCCACTTCCCAGACCCCAGTGTGTGATGTTCCCCTCATTGTGTTAGTGTGTTCTCATTGCTCAACACCCACTTATGAGTGAGAACATGTGGTGCTTGCAAACTGTTTTTCTTTATAGACAATATAATCCTATACCTAGAAAGCCCCATAGTATCTTCCCAGTGGCTCCTAGATTTCATGAACAACTTCAGCAAAGTTTCAGGATACAAAATCAATGTACAGAAATCAGTAGCATTTCTCTACACCAATAATGTCAAAGCTGAGAGCCAAATCAAGAATGCAATCCTATTCACAATAGCCACACAAAGACTAAAATACCCAGGAATACAATTAACAAGGATGTTGAAAGAACTGTATAAGGAGAACTACAAAACACAGCTGAAAGAAATCAAAGACAACATGAACAAATGGAAAAATATTCCATAATCATGAATAGGAAGATTCAATATAGTTAAAAATGGCCATTCGGCCCAAAGCTATTTACAGATTTAATGCTATTCCAAATGAACAACCAGTGAGATTTTTCACAGGATTAGTACAAAAGGAAAAAAAAAAACCCAAAAACTATTCTAGAATTCATTTGGAACATCATCAACAACAAAAACCCTGAAGAGCCAAAGGAATACTAAGCAAAAAGAGCAAAGCTGGAGGTATGAACTACCTAACTTCAGACTATACTACAAGTCTCCTAAAACAGCATGGTAATGGTACATAAACAAACACATAGACCAATGTAACAGAGTATAGAACACAGAAATAAAGGTGCACACCTACAACAATTTGATCTTCAAAAAAAAGCTGACAAAAACAAGCAATAGGCAAATGACTCCCTATTCAATAAGTGATGCTGAGATAACTGGGTAGCCATAGGTAGAATTGAGACTAGACCCCTACTTTTCACCATATACAACTCAAGTTGGATTAAAGATTTAAATGTAAAATCTAAAGTATAAAAACCATAGAAGAAAATCAGGAAATAACATTCTGGATATTGGCCCAGGCAAAGACATGATGGAGACTCTGAAAGCAATCACGACAAAAACAGAAATTGACAAGTGGGACTTAAACTAAAGCATTCTGCACAGTCAAAGAAACTATCAACAGAGTATACAGAAAACCTACAGAATAGGATAAAATATTTGCAAACTATACATATGACAAAGATCCAATATCCACAATCTGTAAAGAACTCAAATCGGCAAGCAAAACAACCCCACCATAAAATGGGCAAAGGACATAAACAGACAATTTTCAAAATAAAACATACATGTGGCCAACAAGCATATGAAAAATGTTTGATATTACATTGTTAGGGAAAATCAAATCAGAACCACAATGAGATACCATTGCACACTAGCAATAATGGCTATTTTAAAAAGTGAAAAAATAGCAGATGCTAGTGTGGTTGCAGAGAAAAGGAACTCTTAAAGCATCGCTGATGGGAATATAAATTAGTTTATTGTGGAAAGCAGTGTGGCAATTCCTCAAAGAAGTTAAAACAGAACTACTATTTGATCCAACAATCCCATATATGGATGTAAACCCAAAGGAATATAAATTGTTCTATCATAAAGACACATGCATGCATATGTTCATAACAGCACTATTCACAATAGCAAAAACATGGAATCCATGTAGATGTTCACTAATGGTGAAATGGATAAGGAAAATGTAGTATATATGCATCATGGAATACTATGCTACTATACAAAAATGAGATTTTAGTCTTCACGGTAACATGGAGGGAGCTGGAGGCCATTATCTTAAGCAAATTGATGCAAAAACAGAAAATCAAATACCTTATATTGTTACTTATAACTGGGAGCTAAACATTGAGTACACATGGACACAAAGAAGTGAACAATAGCCACTGGGGTATATTTGACGGTAGGGGGTTGAGAGGTGGGTGAGCATTGAAAAACTACCTATTGAGTATTATTCTGATTATCTGGATGACAAAATTTTCTAAAACCACACCCTCACAACACGCGATTTACCCATGTAACAAACTTTAAATAAAAGTTAAAAAATAAAATCAAAGAAAACAAAATTATAGTTATCACTTGTGTTTAAGTCAGAACATTTTATAGTAGTTTTAGTCTCTGAATCATCTCCTAGGCATGGCTCTAAATAAACTGATTTTTCTGAAAGCAGAGGAGGTGAAATGCCAACAGAGTTAGCAAAAAAAAAAAATATTTTAATTTGCAATTAGCAGCATTTCCTAGAGGAGATATTTTATTCTGATGGACAGATTTGATGAAGAGAGCCATTACTTACTTTCTATGGCAAATTATGGCTATTTAACATAAAGAATCAAGATCAGGGCAAATAAGTTAAATTAAAAAGTGAAACACTTACAAGTGCAAAGCGGTTTATTGGTCTCTTTAACTTATGTTTTCCTCCTTTTTGTCTCTAGGGAAGTGTCTTTTACTGGCAGGATCAGTGTCCTCTGCCATGCAAACTTGACTAGGGTAGGGAGTAAATCAGTGCTTGAAAGATAAAATTCTAGAAAAAGTTGGGACACTGTATGTCCCACCTTCAATGAACCCTGGTTAAAACTCTACAAACTCTTTCCTCTCTGCAACATTCCTCGGCCTTTATTTCCTCCTCATCGTTTGTTTCTGACTTCTATTAGAGGACTATCCTGAACTTAAAAATACTTTTCTGCAGCCTTTATACCTTATACTTTATATATTTGCTGATCCTACTCTTATTTCAGACTCTTACTAAGTAAGAACATGCAGGAGTGCCTAGCCTAATTGGAAAGCAATCCTAGAAGAGAATAAATCCCTTCCTGTACGGAAAAAACCTTGGTTGTAGACAAATTCTGTGATTAACAAGGGCTACCTAATAGCCACAGTACTGTGAGATATGAATGGTAGAAAAGAACTACCTGCTACTGAATAGCACTATTTTGACTTCTCTCTTTGTATATCAGCATCTGTCAGAATTGAGCCTGAGTTTACTGCATAAAACTCTTTGTATATTTATTTGTGTATCTATCTGGCTTTCCCTTTTGTCTCCCATATTTATAGTTAAGAAAAGATATAGACCTTTTAAAATGCAGGAAAACCTGGGCATTTTATTGGAGAGGAATCTATGGTATTCTTAATATTTACTATTCTCACAGTACCTTTCAAAATACAGTGGCCAGAAATATTTCCTTGTGTATTGGTTACCATGCTCTGTATAATGTAGTCCAAATGTTTTAGCCAAAACTATTATAGTATTTGGCATCAGCACTTTAGCTCAAGGAAGCAATTTTTAGATTTCCCCTAAACCTGGGAAATGTCCTAATTTGAGAAAAATATCCAGTAAGGACACCTTGTTGAAGAGTGACTAATCTAGTCAATTCCTTTTTGGGAGGAAAGCATAAATAATAGGAAGAGTGGGAAACTCAAAACACCACAACTTTGATAAATTGACATAGCAAAAATAAAAGTATAAAGGCTATTAAGAAGGAGAAGTAAGTGTGAAAAAAATAGTCATTAGCTAAAATAGACCTAGATGAATATACAATGAGACAGAAGTAAGTTAAATATCTGGGCCTTTGAAGCAATTAAGACTTACTGTGAATGATGTCCTTTTTGCATGCTGAATTGTTTAGCTATTGAGAAAGTGTATTAGTTTTCTTACTTTCATGTGTAACCTTATGATAAATTGCATCAGTGGAATTAAGAATGTATGTTCCTTTTAAATCTGAAAGAGCTTAAACATGAAAATTATCTAGTGCAGTGATTCTGTGTGATTTCCAGACCAGCAACAGCAGCATCATGTGTGAATTTATTAGATATGCAAATTCTCAGGCACCACTCCAGACTCCAGATTCAGAAATCTGAGTGGGAGCTGCGATCTGTGTTTTATACCATGCAGATAATTCAAGGCACGCTAAAATTTGCAGACAACAATTTTCATAATCAAGTGCAATCATTTAATTTTATAAATTAAGAAATTAATGTGTATTTTTACTGGACACTTGCTATGTGCCAATAGACGAGTATTTTTTCCCAAAAACAAAAATATATGTTACACACACACACACACACACACACCCCAGTGGCTTGAGGATAAGAGCATAAGAATGCATGTTGTATTTGACTCTAAATCCAGAAATCTGCCTACTGTAATGTAATAATTCCTAAAAATGAGATACAGAGAAACTGTGATTTGCTTATTTATGCTCCAAAATCATGCAGACTGATATTTTCATATAAAATCATAAAATATAAACTCTTATTATGGTTAAGTGTGCTTAATATTCAGTTCTCAATAATTATTTTAAAATAAATGAATATATAACATTTGTGGACTAGAAAAACCTATGAATAAAGCCGTAATTCTCTAATTGATCAATATTTGAATGCACTACATTAAATAAATAGAAAATTAAAGTAAAATAAAAAAACTGTAGAATAAACATAATCATCTATATTTAAAATTAGATAATAAAGTAAAAAGAAAGTATAATCATCAAACTGTAATTCAGAAATTTATTAAACAGATGCTATAAAACTTCATGAAAAAATCAAAATTTTATGCAACATTATTAAAGATGACTGGGATAGATTGAAAGATATGCCATGTTAATGTTTGAAATGACAATCTTCATCTAGGTGAGTTTTCTTAAACAATCTATGAATCCAATGCAATATAATCAATATTGTGGCAAATATTTTATTTTTTAGTCAATGACAAACCGATTAAAAAATTTGTATGGCAGAATAAGGGCATGGATAGCTAAAACAAAGAGCACCGGACCTATTTCATATTAAGACTCACTACAGAAACCACAGTAATAAAAACAGTGTAGCACTTCCATGATATAGATTAATAGATCAATGTAACATAACTGAGAATTCAGCAACAGACTAAATATTGTACATGGGAACTTGCTATGTGATAAAAGAGGCACTGTAAAGTTCAGTAGATGTGATAGCCAATTTGGCTTTTTGTGAAAAAATGATGATGGATTTCTACCTCATATTATGTACAAAGGTGATTTCCAGGTTAATAAAATGTGATTAGATAAAACAACACAGTTAATGTTAAAAATGAAATAAATAGCTTTGTGACATAGAGGTGGGAAAATGTTAAACAAGATTGCAATAGTATTAAATGTGAATTCAAACTTTATGGATTAGATGTATCAAGTCAAGGATTTGTGTTCTATGAAAGAAACTGTAGACCCCATTAATAGATGGGTTTCAGATATCTAAATCCAAGTGATTAATATTTAGAATAAACAATGAATTTTTAGAAAATCTACCCCCAAATTTCAGGAAACCTAGTAAAGATAGAACGAGCCAGTTCATGCACTCAAAAAGAATCCCAAATAGCTAAGAATGATGGAAAGAAAGCCTCAGTTAGATTGGAAATTAGAGAAATAGGAAATAAAGCATTGTGGTACTACTTTATACTGGTCACCATGGCAACATTTTGAAAGCCAGCTAATAATATCAAGTGTGTGTGATTATGTGAGGTATTGTAGTTATCTACTGCTACATAATAAACTATCCCATAACTTATGACTTAAAACAATATAAAATATATTTTGCTCATGAAAATGCAGTTTGGACAGGGCTTATTCCTCTCAACTATACTTGGGGTCAACTAGAGTAGTGGTAATCAACGTTTTTGGCACTAGGGGTCAGTTTCATGGAAGAAATATATTCCCAGGTGGGGGCACTGGTTTTAAGATGATTCAAGCTCATGGCATTTATTGTGCACTTTATTTCTATTATTATTACATACTCACCATAATGTAGAATCAGTGGGAGCCCTGAGCTTGTTTTCCTGCAACTAGACTATCCCATCTGAGGGTGATGGGAGACAGTGACAGATCAACAGGTGCTAAATTCTCACAGGGATTGTGCAACCTAGATCCCTCATTTGTGCAATTCACAATAGGGTTTGTGCTCCTTTGAGAATTTAATGCTGCTGCTGATCTAACAGGAGGCAAAGCACAGTTTGGATCCCTTACCTGCTACTCACCTCCAGCTGGATGGCTTGGTTCCTAACAGGCCGTGAACTGAGCTCCTGTTGTTTCTACAGAGGCTGGGGGATCCTTGAGCTAGAGTGATCAAAGTCTGGAGAATGGAACCATCTGAAGGCTTGTTTGCTCAAATGTTTGTTTTTGATACTGTTTGCTAGAATACCACACATATCATTTGCATCTGTCCTGGTCTTTTTTACAACATGGTAACTGAGTCCCAAGGCAAGAGGTCTCAGAGTGTGAAAAATCCCAGCAGAAGCCATATTTTCATTTTGCGATCCATCCTCAGAAGTCATAGCATTATTTGTTTCATTGAGACAGTTAGACGGCCTTTCCAAGTTTAATGAATTTTTACGGGAAAATGACATAGTTCTGCATGGGCGTGCTAAACTAGAAATATTTCTTTGATAAATTTTAGAAAGTACAAGCTAAATGAAGAAAATGGAGCACTGCCATCATTGTGCTGGTGTAGTCATTGTAGAGTAACCTGATACATTCTGAAGAACAATCTAGAGAAATAGTGGAATAAAGTATGCTAAATCCCTATCCCCTAGGAATTTCTTTCTAGGATATGTACTTCTTAGAGACACTCTTATCATTGGACCTTAAGGTACATACACAGGGATATTTAATGCAGCCTAGTTTGTGATAGTAGGCATTTTAAGGCAAGACAAGTATTAAATCCTATGGGAATGAATAAATATAGCAGAATCACACTTCGTAAAATTAGATAGCACTCAAAGCTGAACTAGTTGAAATTTGCAGAATATGATTACACCTAACAGGGGAAGTTTAGGGCCAGAAAAACATTTAAAGTAATTAAAAATATGCAAACATAAAATAGCACTAAATATATTTTCAGTGAGATATGGATAACCAAGGAAATACAGTAACTAATTTGAAAGTTAATATTTTACTATGTTGTTAATTACTCTGTATAGTATAATAGATAATGATAAACCATCACATCTTAATAAGCCTTCTAAATAAGTTTGACAAGTTTGCTAAAATGCAAAATTTAAATAACTTCATTCTTTATATGGATGGGCTTTGAGGAGTAAAATATAAATATTTTCTGCAGTCCTCTTTTTTCTTGAATATTGCTTAAATTTTATTTGTTTTGTGATTTAGTTGAATAAGAAACACTTGCTTAAAAAAATAAGTAGGCGGCTGGGCGTGGTGGCTCAAGCCTGTAATCCCAGCACTGTGGGAGGCCGAGGCGGGTGGATCACGAGGTCAAGAGATCGAGACCATCCTGGTCAACATGGTGAAACCCCGTCTCTCCTAAAAATACAAAAAATTAGCTGGGCATGGTGGCGCGTGCCTGTAATCCCAGTGACTCAGGAGGCTGGGGCAGGAGAATTGCCTGAACCAAGGAGGCGGAGGTTGCGGTGAGCCGAGACCACGCTATTGCACTCCAGCCTGGGTAACAAGAGTGAAACTCCATCTCAAAAAAAAATAAATAAAATAAATAAGTAGGCAAGCCAAAGTAAAGAGAAACTCTAGATATCTGGTTAGTGACATCAATTTTTCTCTAATCTGTCCAACAAACTTCCAAGCTCATAAATAAAAATTATAAGTGGTATGAAGAGCAAATCAAAATTGCAATTGTCAAACCTATTTGTCTTTTATAGAATTTGTATATTGTTGCATAATATATTGCTGTTTGGATCTCTACATATCATTTATCTATATATCTATGTATCTATCTATCTATCAATCTATCAATCATCTTTTCAGTTTAGACTGGGAATGGTAATTTTTATAGACAGATCATTAGCATTTGATTCTATCTATTCCTCTTTATCTAATAAAATAATTGATATATAAAATTTTTATTTCAGATTCTGATGAAGAATCCAGTGCTTATATGCCTAGCTCTATCGAAAGCGTCAGAATCTTTGGTTATGATGGGAGCTTCTGAATTTTTGCCTAAATATTTAGAAAATCAGTTTATATTAACACCCACTATGGCAACTGCACTTGCAGGTAGATTTACTTTTATATTGTACCATTTTAAAAATTTTGCACAGTCTTATTGTATGTACTTATGATAGACTTGAAATAATATAAGGAATTATATACCTAGATATGATTTATGCAAATTTTACAAAATATGAGCACTTTGCCATCATTGTGTCAATATTTTTAACATATAAATTCTTGTAAAAACTTCTGTACTTCTCCTTTATCCTATTTCTCTTCATTCTTTTTCACAGGTAATCACTCTTCTGAAGTCAGAGTAAATCATTCCCATGCATGTTTGTACGACTTTACTGCTTATGTGCTTGTCTATACACATCTATTTCTTTTTTTTTTTTTTTGAGACGGAGTTTCGCTCTTGTTACCCAGGCTGGAGTGCAATGGCGCGATCTCGGCTCACCACAACCTCCGCCTCCTGGGTTCAGGCAATTCTCCTGCCTCAGCCTCCTGAGTAGCTGGGATTACAGGCACGCGCCACCATGCCCAGCTAAGTTTTTGTAGTTTTTAGTAGAGACGGGGTTTCACCATGTTGACCAGGATGGTCTCGATCTGTTGACCTCGTGATCCACCTGCCTTGGCCTCCCAAAGTGCTGGGATTACAGGCTTGAGCCACCGCGCCCGGCCCTATACACATCTATTTCTAAAATTTATGTATCATTTTATACATACTCTTCTACCACTTGCTTTTTCATCAAAAATTGTGTTCTTTAGATTTATGTTTATCTATATCTATTTAATGCATTTTAGTTTGCTATTTTATTTTATGATTCTATTTTATGAATATACCATTGTTCATTTATCATCCAATTAATGGATATGTTGTTGACTCCCACTTTTTCACTCATCTAATGCAGTAATGAATAGGCTTGTTGATATCTCTTTGTGTACATTTGTAAGAGTTGATCTAAGTTTAGACATTGAAGGAAAATTGCTATTGTGCACATTTTCTATTTTATGAGATATTGAAAATTGGCTTTCCAAAAGAGGTTGCAAATTGAATTAAATGTTTTAAAGTTTTAGTGGGAAAGTTATAAATGTATTAATTTATTTTAGGGTATAAAACATCAAGGATACATGTAGTAACTTTTAGGGTAACCAATAAAATTGTAGTAAGAGAATATATTAATATGAAAAAAACTTTAATTATAAAAGAAAGGACAGAGTAGAGGATCCAAGATGGCTGAATAGGAACAGTTTCAGAGTGCAGTTCCCAGCAAGAACAATGCGGAGGGTGAGTGCTCAATGCATTTCCAAGCAAATTTTCACTGCCCACAGACCAGGAGATTTCTGGACCGAAAAGCACGAGTTTTCAGCATGGCTGGTGCTGTGGGTTGTTGCACAGAAACTCACACAAATCTGGGCAGCCATTTCAACTGGCGCCTGGAACTCATGGGAGACAGAGCACAGCACTTGAGCTCCTATAAGGGACAGACTATCTCCTCAAGCAGCTCCCTGACCACCATATACCCAAAGAGACACTTCATAAAGGAGAACTCAGGCTGACATCTGATGGGTATGCTTCTGGGGTGAAGATAACAGATGAAGAAACTGGTAGCAACCCTTACTGTTCTGCAGCCTCCGTGGGTGATCCCCAGGCAAGCAGGGTCTGGAGTGGACCTCCAGCAGTCCTGCAGCAGAGGGACCTGACTGTTAGAAGGAAAACTAATGAACAGAAAGAAATAGCTTCAACATCAACATAAAGGACATCCACTCAGAGATCCCATCCAAAAATAACCAACTACAAAGACCACAGGTAGATGAAGCCATGAAGATGGGAAGAAACCAGTACAAAAAGGATGAAAACACCAAAAACCAGAACACCTCTCCTCCTCCAAAGGATCACAACTCCTCACCAGCTAGGGATCAAAGATGGATGAAGAATGAATCTGATGAATTGACAGAAGCAGGCTTCAGAAGGTGGGTAATAACAAACTTCTCAGAGCTAAAAGAACATATGCTAAGCCAATACAAAGAAACTAAGATCTAGAAAAAAGGTTAGATGAGATGCTAACTAGAATAAACAGTTTAGAGAAGAATATAAATGACTCAATGGAACTGAAAAACACAGCACGAGAACTTCATGAAGTATACACAAATTTCAGTAGCCGAATCAACCAAGCAGAAGAAAGGATATCAGAGATTGAAGATCAACTCAATAAAATAAAATGAGAAGCCAAGAACAGAGAAAAAAGAGTGAAAAGAAATGAACAAAGACTCCAAGAAATATGAAATTATGTGAAAAGACCTAATCTATGTTTGATAGGTATACCTGAATGTGATGGAGAGAATGAATCCAACATGGAAAACACTCTTCAGGATATTATACAGGAGAACTTCCACAACCTAACAAGGCAGGCTGCCATTCAAGTCCAGGAAATACAGAGAAAACACCACAAAGATATTCCTCAAGGAGAGCAACCCCAAGGCACATAATCATCAGGGTTGAAATGAAGGAAAAATTGTTAAGGGCAGCCAGAGAGAAAGATCAGGTTACCCACAAAGGGAAGCCCATCAGACTCACAGCGAATCTCTCAGCAGAAACCCTACAAGCCAGAAGAGAGTGGGGGCCAATATTCAACATCCTTAAAGTAAAGAACTTTCAACCTAGAATTTCATATCCAGCCAAACTAAGCTTCATAAGTGAAGGAGAAATAAAATCCTTTACAGACAAGTAATTGCTGAGAGATTTCATCACCACCAGGCCTGCCTTACAAGAGATTCTGAAAGAAGCACTAAACAAGGAAAGGAACAACCAGTATCAGCCATGCCAAAAATGGACCAAATGGTAAAGACCATTGACACAATGAAGAAAATGCATCAACTAATGGGCAAAACATCAGCTAGCATCAAAATGGCAGGATCAAATTCACACATAACAATATCAACCTTAAACGTAAATGGGCTAAATGCCCCAATCAAAAGACACAGACTGGCAAATTAGATAAAAAATCAAGACCCATCATTGTGCTGTATTCCGGAAACCCATCTCATGTGCAAGGATTGTTCATAGGCTCAAAATAAAGGGATGGAGGAAGATTTATCAAGCAAATGGAGAGGAAAAAAAAAAAGCAGGAGTTGCAATCCTAGTATCTGATAAAATGGACTTTAAACCAACAAAGATCAAAAGACACAAAGAAGGACATTACATAATGGTAAAAGGATCAATGCATCAAGAAGAGCTAATGATCCTAAATATATACACACCCAATACTGGAGCACCTAGGTACATAAAGCAAGTTCTTAATGATCTACAAAGAGACTTAGATTCCCACACAGTAATAGTGGGAGACTTTAACACTCCACTGTCAATATTAGACAGATCAACAAGACAGAAAATTAACAAGGATATCCAAGACTTGAACTCAGATCTGGACCAAGCGGACCTAATAGACATCTACAGAAATATCCACCCCAAATCAACAGAATATACCTTCTTCTCAGCACCACATTACACCTACTCTAAAACTGAGCACATAATTGGAAGTAAATCACCCCTCAGAAAATGCAAAAGAACGGAAATCATAAGAAACAGTCTCTCAGACCACAGGGCAATCAAATTAGAACTCAGAATTCAGAAACTAACTCAGAACTGCACAACTTCATGGAAACTGAATAACCTGCTCCTGAATGTCGACTGGCTAAACAATGAAATGAAGACAGAAATAAAGATGTTCTTTGAAACCAAGGAGAATGAAGACACAACATACCAGAATCTCTGGGACACATTCAAAGCAGTGCTTGGAGGGAAATTTATAACAATAAAATGTCCACCAGAGAAGCAAGGAAATATCTAAAATCAACATCCTACTGTCAAAATTGAAAGAGCTAGAGGAGCAACATCGAAAATCTCAAAAGCTAGCAGAAGACAAGAAATAACTAACATCAGAGCAGAACTGAAGGAGATAGAGACACAAATAACCCTTCAAAAAATCAATAAATCCTAGAGCTGGTTTTTTGAAAAGGTCAACAAAATAGACAGAATGCTAACCAGATTAATAAAAAAAGAAAAGGGAGAAGAATCAAATAGATGCAACAAAAAATGAAAAAGGAGATATTACCACTAATTCCAAAGAAATACAAACTACCATCAGAGATTACTACAAACAACTGTATGCACATAAACCAGTAAACCTGGAAAAAATGGATAAATTCCTGGACACTTGCACTCTCCGAAGCCTAAACCAGGGAGAAGTTGAAACCTTGAACAGACCAATAACAAGGGCTGAACTTGAGGCAACAATCAATAGCCTACCAACCAAAAAAAGCCCAGGTCCAGATGGGTTCACAGCTGAATTCTACCAGATGTACAAAGAGGAGCTGGTACTATTCCTTCTGAAACTATTCCAAACAACACAAAAAGAGGGAATCCTTCCCAAATCGTTCTATGAGACCAACATCATCCTGATACCAAAACCCATGAGACTCAACAAAAAAAGAAAACTTCAAGCCAATATCCATGATGAACAACAATGCAAAAATCTTCAATAAAATACTGGCAAAATGATTGCAACAGCACATCAAGAAGCTTATCCATCACGATCAAGTAGGCTTCATCCTGGGGAGGCAAAGCTGGTTCAACATATGCAAGCCTATAAACGTAATCCACCACATAAACAGAACCAAAGGCAAAAACCACATGATTATATCAATAGATGCAGAGAATCCCTTTGACAAAATTCAACAGCCCTTTATGCTAAAACTCTCAATCAACTAGGTATCAAAGGAACATATCTCAAAATAATAAAAGCTACTTATGACAGACGTACAGCCAATATTATACTGAATGGGCAAAAACTAGAAGCATTCTTTTTGAAATCTGGCACTAGACAAGGATGTCCTCTCTTACCACTCCTATTCAGTATAGTATTGTAAGTTCTAGCCAGAGCAATTAGGCAAGAAAATAAAAAATAAAGGGTATTCAATTAGGAAAGGAGGAAGTCAAAATGTCTCTATTTGCAGATGACATGATTGTGTATTTAGAAGACCCTATCCTCTCAGTCCAAAATCTCCTTAAACTAATAAGCAACTTCAGCAGTCTCAGGATAAAAAAATCAGTGTGCAAAAATCACAAGCATTTCTAGATACCAATAACAGACTTAAAGAGAGCCAAATCATGAGCGAACTGCCATTCACAATTGCTACAAAGAGAATAAAATACATAGGAATACAACTAACAAAGGTTGTAAAGAACCTTCTCAAGGAGAACTACAAACCACTGCTCAAGGAAATAAGGGAGAACACAAACAGATGGAGAAACATTCCATGCTCATGGTTAGGAAGAATCAATATTATGAAAATGGCCATACTGCCCAAAGTAATTTATAGATTCAATGCTATCTGCATCAAGCTACCAATGACCTCCTTCATAGAACATAAAAAAACCACCTTACGCTTCATATGGAACCAAAAGAGAGCCCACATAGCCAAGACAATCCTAAGCAAAAAGAACAAAGCCGGAGGCATCACATTACCTGATTTCAAACTATAGTACAAGGCTACAGTAATCAAAACATCACAGTGCTGGTACCAAAAGAGAGATATAGACCAATGGAACAGAACAGAGGCCTTGGAGGCAATGCCACACATCTACAACCATCTGATCTTTGACCAACCTGACAAAAACAAGCAATGGGGAAAGGATTCCCTGTTTAATAAATGGTGTTGGGAAAACTGGCTAGCAGTGTGCAGAAACTGGAAACTGGACCCCTTCCTGGCACCTTACACTAAAATTAACTCCAGATGGATTAAAGACTTAATTTAAACATAAGACCTAACACCATAAAGACCCCAGAAGAAAGCCTAGGCAAAACCATTCAGGACATAGGCATAGGCAAGGACTTCATGACTAAAACGCCAAAAGCATTGGCAACAAAATCCAAAATAAACAAATGGGACCTAATTAAACTCCAGAGCTGTACAGCAAAAGAAACAATCATTAGAGTGAACTGGCAACCAACAGAATGGGAAAAAGTTTTGCAATCTACCCATCTGACAAAGGGCTAATAGCCACAATCTACAAAGAACTAGAACAGATTTACCAGAAAAAAAAAAAAAAAAAAAAAACCAAGCAAACCTGTCCAAAAGTAGGTGAAGGATATGAACAGACACTTTTCAAAAGAAGACATATATGAGGCTAACTAACATATGAGAAAATCCTCATCATCACTGATTATTAGAGAAATGCAATCAAACCCACATTGAGATACCCTCTCATGCCAGTTTGAATGGCAATCATTAAAAAATGTGGATACAAAAGATGCTGGAGAGGATGTGGAGAAATAAGAACACTTTTACACTGTTGGTGGGAGTGTAAACTAGTTCAACCATTGTGGAAGACAGTGTGGCAATTGCTCAAGGACCTAGAAATAGAAATTCTATTTGACCCAGCAATCCCATTACTGGGTATATACCCAAAGGATTATAAATAGTTCTATTATAAAGACAAATGCACATGTATGTTCATTGCGGCGCTGTTTACAATAGCAAAGACCTGGAACCAATCCAAATGCTCGTCAACGATAAACTGGACAGGGAAAATGTGACACATATACACCATAGAATACTACGCAGCCACAAAAAATGATGTGTTTGTGTCCTTTGTAGAGACATGGATGAATCTGGAAACCATCATTTCCTGCTAACTGACACAAGAACAGAAACTCAAACACCACATGTTCTCAGTCATAGTTGAGTGTTGACCAGCAAGAACACAGGGACACAGGGAAGTGAGCATCACACACTGGGATCTGTTGCAGGGAGGCCAAGGGTGGGACAGTGGTGGGAGGAAGTTGGGGAAGAATAACATGGGGAGAAATGCCAGATACAGGTGACGGGGGTATGGAGGCAGCAAACCAGATTGCCATGTGTGTACCTATACAACAATCCTGCATGATCTACGCATGTACCCCAGAACTTAAAGTACAATAAAAACAAAAAAAAAAAAAAAAAAAAGAAAGGACAGACAGAAAACAAACAAACAAAAAACATGTGGGGCAAATAGAAAACAAAGATTTAGATGTACAGAAATATTGACTATAAACCTAAACCTTTTATGGAGTACTTATATATATGTGTATATATATATATATATATGACACAGTCTTGTCTGACTGCAAATTGTCCAAAAAGCCAAAACAGATCAGCTTTCAAGGGCCATAATGACAATTTTTTTCATGAGCACACCAGGTTTGGGGCACTCTTATTAATAAAATCAACAGAAGTTGAGGAGTAAATCCATTCCATTTGTTTCCTAACATATTTAATTAAGGTTATTATCAATGGATTCCAAGCACCAGTATAAGGCTACATGCAGTATTTACTTTAACCATCCCCTCAAGGTCCTGGATCTAGCCAGCTGAACAAATCTTTCAGCCATCAAGGTCTATCTTAAAACAATCAGGTGGCTTTCTTTTTAAGTTTCTCTACTGACCTTTCTACTTAGCCTGAGGTATTAATCCAAACATGACAAAATACATTAGCAATTGCAAATTCTACCTTGGTAAGAATGAAATTTTGGGCAATTTTGTCATCTGTAATAATGTTGATCAGTGAGTGAGGCTGACCAAGAGTGCTTTCCAGGAATGAGTTGGTGTCATTAATTATTTCGAGTAAAGTCAAGCACAAATTTTGCACTACATTTTGTAATTGTATTACTCTCATCATAAAGATAGCTGTAGTAAGGCTGTGTATGAATAGCACACCACTAATCCTGCCAGGAAGCTCCCATTAGTAACCCAGAGTAACTTCATTCTAGAGAAATTTCTTGTATTCCAAGAACTATATGATCTGCTGGTGGTGATGTAAACACTTGATGATCTTTTATGACCACCCCTATGCTCTTGAGTATATTGTTTCTATTTGACAAGTACGGCTTCTTAAATAGTTGTATGCCTGATTTGGTTCATCCCAATATGAGAATATCAGTTCACAAAATCAAAAGATCATTGTAAATTAGGACTTTGGTTTTGACAAGAGGCTAGCAGTAAGCTAGTAGTTGCTTTTCAAATGGTAGCTGTTTTAAGGAGTCAATGAATGTTATACAACAATGGGTATTTCTGAGTGGAACCTATCTCTTTTATCCAGAGGCTCCAGTCTACAAAATTATTAGTCATGGAGATTTGTAGCTCAAGGGGATCATTAAATTTCTAGAACATCAAAGAAGAGAGTATTGCACAGCTTGCTGATCAACTTCAATTTAGGCTTGTGAATTACACTCACTATAAGTTAGCTGATATAAAAGACAAGTAGAAGGCCCAAGACAGACATTTACCATCTCTGATACCCAGTCCAAAGTGACATTAGGCTCCCTTTTGGTTGGAGGGAAGTGAGACGTGTTTTTCCTTGACTTCCAGAGTAATTGAGCATTTTGAATCTGTTTATATAGTCCCGAGATACTTGATTTGCAGTCTTTTGGATTTTGTTGGGATTTATTAGTTACCCTTGCTGGTGAAGGTGTGATAATACCAAAGTTAGAGCCATTGAGTCTGAGGCTTGAGATCTTCTAGCCAACTGAATATCATCTATCAGTGAAAGATTTAGGCATCAGAAGGTAATAGGAATCACACTAAATTCTTATGCACCTTCTTATAGCAAATGGCAGAGTAGTTTAGGTACTCCTAAGGAATATCTAAAGAATACTCTAGTATTCTTATTGTAAATGTATATTCATGGTCTTTTGGCATGAATTAGAATTTGTCTTTGTCTTTGTCTTTGGGTACCAATGGGATACAAAATGATGCCTTGGCAAAGTCCAGTACAGTATATTACATGTAATCAGTCTGTGTAGTAGATTTGGTTACTTTGCAATGTCTGGAACAGCCAGGTTTATAGGACTTTGAATTCAGTAGTGATTAATCCACTGTAAACCTCCAGCTCCTGATATCCTTCTCCCCTCCCCTCCCCTCCCCTTTCCTTCCCTTCTCTTTTTTCCTTTTTCCTTTCCTTTCCGAGTTTCACTCTCATTGCCCAGGCTGGAGTGCAATGGCATGATCTCAGCTCACTGTAACCTCTGCCTCTCTGGTGCAAGCGATTCTCCTACCTTAGCCTCCCAAGTAACTGAGATTACAGTCTTGTTACAGTCTTGTGCCACCATACCCAGCTAATTTCTTTCTTTTTTTTTTTTTTTTTTTTTTTTTTAGTAGAGGTGGGGTTTCTCCATGTTGGTCAGGCTGGTCTTGAACTCCCAACCTCAGGTGACCTGCCCACCTTGGCCTCCCCAAATGCTGGGATTACAAGCGTGAGCCACCATGCTCAGCCCTGATAACCTTTTACACTGGCCATAATCTGTGTTAAATGAAAATACTGCATCTCTTATTACCCTTGCTACCTTATAGATTCAAAGCAGGGACTTTGCTTTCTCCTTCTGGGTTTCTACATTGTTTCTTCTAGGCCCTATGAGAGGAAATAGAGGTACATGCTTGGTAGCAATTCTTGTGTTTTATTATCACTTCTGGAGTTTGACAGCATTCACAGTATAATATTATAAAATTATAAAATATAAATACTAATTATAACTTTAGAAATTGAAGCTACAGCATCAGGAGATTGAGGCTACAACAAAAGTGGATTGAAACTGTCCAGAGTACAACCCACATGTTTACTTCACATTCTTTTCAGGAATGATGAGAGTTCAAATTCTATTCAATGCTTCATCTATAATTTCACACAGGAATTTTATTTGTCTTAGGAAAATCTTCCTAAGAGGTTCACAGCAAAGCTACTTTATATCAGTCAGGACTATAAAAATTTCTGAGGTCTTTTATTGTTTTAAAATGGATCCAAGGTTGGAATAATAGACTGCAAGAGGAGCTGGACCTCCAGTCAACTTAGCTATTGGCTGTTTTGTTTAAACAAGAAATTATGTACTGCACTTTATCATGTCCCAAGAAAATCAGATAAAGTTTTGATAATTCAACTGGTCTCTGGCCATAGGGCTGTAATTCTTTTTTTGTTGTTTTTACACTCATTTTTACAGCACATTTCTGGAACTATTATCTGTAACTTGAAAGCAGGCGGAATCTTCTGTCTAATGAGAAAAAAAAATAGTAGTAGTTTTACAGTGGGGCAGTCCTGAGGCTGTTGGCCAGATTTACAGGGAAGTTTACTTGCCTAGAGAAGAGTTAATAAGACCTGTGTCACCTTCTATGGAGCTGTCTTTAAATCTACTTCAGCTCGGAGCTACAGAAAGTCATGTCTCTGTTAGCATTCCATCTTTGTTGTTAAGAGTGCTCAGATGTGTAATGGGTTTGAATTTCATCCTATCTGTTAGCTAACAAGTTAATCTAACTTAGTTTCATGTGTGCTGGAAGAAGACACCAAACTTCTTGGTCAGAGAGGAAATAAAGAGTATGACTCACAGCAATAGCAGTAACAAGAGTTTCTGTTAGTTTTTCTGAGCTCCAGTTTCCACAGGGTGATGTGAAAGAAGGCCAGGTGACATCTGTACACACAATGAGTTGTATTACATGAAAGAAATCTTGAGGTTAGGGAACCCAAGTCTTTTATAATGGGCGGTAATTATGCTTGTCTTTGGCTCCAGAGAGAGACATTATACTTGAAAGAGAGTGTCCAGAGGCGACACTCTCTCTGTCTTCCAAAATTCTAAGCGAATTTGCCCTCTGCTCTAAGTGGGCATACTATCCTTATTACCCAAGGCTACTCACTGTATAAATATCTTTGTAAAGATAGTTGAGAACAAAGACAAGTCAGTGCTTCTGCTTGCAGGATATGCAGAAACATGGGACCCATGGAAAGTTTTCACCCAGTAAATATATTAGTAGTTATGTTATATATAAATAGTCTAAAGAATGGCAAACTGTGAAAAAATTTTCAATACATGTTACTAATAAGAGGCACTCCTTAAATATGGATATATGAAAAGGTTGAAAGTGAAAGGATAAACAAAAGATGCAAATGCTAACCAAAAGAGAAGCTTGTGCAACGATGATAATTTTAAATATTGTATCCTTCAAATAACACAAAAACTATGGCAACTCAAAAAGCCAGAATGTCTTATTTTCTTCAAACAACCTCACTAGCTCCCCCATGGAGGCCAGCACCCCAGCATCTGCAAGCACCCGGCCACAGCTACAAAGCATGCACTTGGCCTTGCTGTCACTGTGCCTGCTGCTGGTATGTGTAAGCAGGATGGATCCCATTGCCCTTGCCCTACAAAAT
The DNA here is from genome assembly GCF_009761245.1 of Sapajus apella. Taxonomy (NCBI): domain Eukaryota; kingdom Metazoa; phylum Chordata; class Mammalia; order Primates; family Cebidae; genus Sapajus; species Sapajus apella. The sequence continues at coordinate 38,244,232 of NW_022436941.1, forward strand.
GCTTTGGCTGCCACCATCCATTAGAGTGAGAGCAAAGCCAGCAGCCTAGGAGCACCTCGACCCCTCCAGCACAGAAGGTTTCTACCTTGAGGAGGCAGAGAACAAAGCCAGTGCCCAATACTGGTCCCCTGGAGTTAGACCACACAGTCCAAGAGTCCTGAGCTGAGCCTTTGCCTTCTAAAACCTTCCAGAACAAATTCATTTGAATGAACTCACCTTATACCACAAGGAAATCCTTAAGGTCATCAAATAGGATAAAAAACAACAACAACAACTAAAAAAAACACGGAACTTCAAAGACTAAATAAACATCAGCCCACAAACTTAAAAAAGAAGCAGCACAAGAATTCTGACAACTCAAAAGGTCAGAAGGTATTCTTTTCTCCAAACAACATCACTGGTTATCCAGCAAGTGTTTTTTGTTTTGTTTTGTTTTTTTTTTTTTTTGAGATGGAGTTTCGCT
>NW_022436941.1:38244794-38254619 GCF_009761245.1 Sapajus apella
GAGATGGAGTTTCGCTCTTGTTACCCAGGCTTGAGTGCAATGGCACGGTCTCGGCTCACCGCAACCTCTGCCTCCCAGGTTCAGGCAATTCTCCTAACCCAGCCTCCTGAGTCGCTGGGATTACAGGCACGCACCACCATGCCCAGCTAATTTTCTGTATTTTTAGTAGAGACGGGGTTTCACCATGTTGACCAGGATGGTCTCAATCTCTTGACCTCGTGATCCACCCGCCTCGGCCTCCCACAGTGCTGGGATTACAGGCTTAAGCCACCGTGCCCGGCCCAGCAAGTGTTTTTAACCAGCCTTAGATGGCTGAAATTACTGAAATAGAATTCAGAATATGAATAGGAGCAAAAATAAAGATTCAAGAGAATGTTGAAACCCATTCTAAAGAAGCTAAGAATCACAAAAAAAGTATACAGGAGCTGGAAGATAAAATAGCCAGTATAGAAAAGAACGTAACTGACTTGATAGAGATAAAAACACACTGCGAGAATTTCATAATGCAATCACAAGTAGTAACAGCAGAATAGATCAAGCTGAAGAAATAATCTCAGAGTTTGAAGATTGGCTTTCTGAATCAAGACAGAAAGAAAACAGTAAAGAGAAAAGAATAAAAGGGAGCAAACAAAATGATAAAAAATATGCACTTATGTAAAGAGACCAAATATACAACTCGTTATTACCCTGAAAGAGATAGGGAGAATGGAAGCAACTTAAAAAATGTATTTCAGGATATCAACTATGAGAATTTTCACAACTAATGTAGAAAGACCAACATTCAAATTCAGAAAATGCAGAGAAACCCCACAAAGTGCTTCACAAGAAGCACTAAGACATATAGTCATCAGATTTTCTAATGTCAAAATGAAAAAACAATGTAAAAGGGAGATAGAGAGAAAGGACAGGTCGTCTACAAAGAGAAGCTCATTAGCAGACCTATCGGTTGAAACCTTACAAGCCAGACATCTTAGCAGAAAGAGCAGACCTCTCAGCAGAAACCCTACAAGCCAGAAGAGACTAGGGGCCTATAATCAACATTCTTAAAGAAAATAAATTTCAACAAGAAATTCATACCCAGCCAAACTAAGCTTCATAAGTGAAGTAAAAATAAAATCATTTTCAAACAAGCAAATTCTGAGGGAATTTGTTACCACCAGACTTGCTTTACAAAAGCTTCTGAAAGTAGCACTAAATATGGAAAGGAAAGACCATTACCAGGCACTACAAAAAAGCACTTAAGTACATGAACCATTGACACTATAAAGCAATTACACAAACAAGTCAGCATAATCAACAGCTAACAACATGACGACAGGATCAAATCCACGTAAATCAATAGTAACCTTGAATGTAAATGGGCTAAATGCCCCAATAAAAGATAGTGGCAAGCTGAATAAGGAAGAAAGAGCCAATGATATGCTGTCTTCAGGAATCTGTGTAATATACAATGACACCAATAGACACAAAAATAAGAGGCAGAGAAAAATCTACCAAGCAAATGATAAATCAAGGGGGGGGGGAGATGTTGCAATCCTAATTTTAGACAAAACAGACTTTAAATAAACAAATATTTTAAACGACAAAGAAGGGCATTACATAATAGTGAAAGATTCAATTCAACAAAATCTAACTATCTTAAATATATATGCACCCAACTCTGGAACAACCAGATTTATAAATCAAATTCTTAGAGACCTTCAAGGAACCTTAGACTCCCACAAAATAATAGTGAAATACTTCAATACCTCACTCACTGTCTTAGAAACGTCATCAAGGCAGAAAATGAACAAAGATGTTCAGGACCTGAACTCAACACTGGACCAAACAGAACTGAGAGACATTCTTCTCATTCCACATGGCACACACTCTAAAATCAACCACAAAATCAGACATAAAACAATCTTCAGCAAATGCAAAAGAACTGAAATCATACCAATTACTCTTGGACCACAGCACAATAAAAATAGAAATCAAGACTAAGTAAATTGCTCAGAACCGTAGGATTAAGTGGAAATTAACAACCCATCCCTGAATGACTTTTGGGTAAGTAATAAAATTAAGGCAGAATGAGGACAAAGATGCAAAACACCAGACTCTCATAGCTAAGGCAATATGAAGAGGGAAATGTATAACACCACATGCCCACATTGAAAAGTTAGAAAGACCTCAATTTAAAAACTAACATTACAACAAAAAGAACTAGAGAAGCAACAACAAACCAACTTTAAGGCTAGAAGAAGACAAGAAATAATCAAAATCAGAGCTGAACTGGAGGAAATGGAGACACACACACAAAAAATTCAAAAGGACAATGAATCCAATAGTTGTTTTTCTTTAATAAAAAAAATTAAGATAGATAGACTGTTACCTAGATTAATAAAGTAGAAAAGAGAGAAGCTCCAAATAAACACAATTAGAAATGACAAAGATGATATTACCACTCACCCCACAGAAATACAAATAACAATCAGAAACTATTATCAGCACCTTTATAAACACAAACTAGAAAATCTAGAATACATGAATAAATTCGTGGACACATAAAGCCTCTCAAGACTGAACCAGGAAGAAATTAAATTCCTGAACAGACCAATAATTAGCTCCAAAACTGAAACAGCAATAAATAGCCTACAAACCAGAAAAAAAAAAAAAAAAAAAAAAGCCCAGAATCAGAAGAATTCAGAGTCACGTTCTACTAAATGTACAGAGACGAGCTGGTTCCATTACCACTAAAACTATTCCAACAAATTGAGGAAGCAAGACTCCTCGCTTCTCATTCTATGAGACCAGAATCATCCTGATACCAAAACGTGGAAGAGACTCAACAGAAAGAATACTTCAGGCCAATATCCTTGATGAACACATATGCAAAAATCTTCAATACACTTTAGCAAATGAATCCAGCAATACATCAAAAGCCAATCTACCATGATCAAGTAGGCTTTATCCCTGTATTCCAAGGTTGGTTTAACAAACACAAGTCAATAATGATTCATCACATAAACAGAACTAAAGTCAAAACCATGTGATCATCTCAATAGATGAAGAAAAAAATCTTTCAATAAAATTCAACATCCCTTCACGTTAAAAACTCTCAACAAAGTAGGTATTGAAAGAACAGAACTAAAAATAATAAGAACCATCTGTGACAAACCCACAGCCACACTATACTGAATAGGAAAAAGCTGGAAGCATTCTTCTTGAAAACCAGCACAAGGATGCCCACCCTTACCATTCCTATTCAGCATAGTATTGCAAGTCCTGGCCAGAACAATCAGGCAAGAGAAAGAAATGAAGGACATCCACATAAGAAGAGAGGAAGTCAAATTATCTCTATTTGCAAACAACATGATTCTATATCTAGAAAACCCCACAGTCTTGGCCCGAAAACTTCTGAAGCTGATAAACAACATCAGGAAAGTTTCTGGGTACAAAATCAACACACAAAAATTAATAATATTTCTATACACCAAAAACAGCCAGCTGAAAGCCAAATTAGAAATGCAATTCTATTCACAGTTTCCACAAAAAAACTTAAATACCTAGGAATACAGCTAACCAGGGAAGTTAAAGTTCTCTTCAATGAATCACAAAACACTACTCAAAGGAATAAGAGTTGACACAAACAAACGGGAAAACATTCCATGCTTAGGAATACGAAGAATCAATATCATTAAAATGGCCACACTACCCAAATTATATACAGATACATTGCTATTCCTATTAAACAACCAATGCCATTTTTCACAGAACTAGATAAAACTATTTGAAAATTTATATGGATCCAAAAAAGAGCTCAAATAGCCAAGACAATCCTAAGCAAAAGAACAAAGCTGGAGACATCACACTACCAGACTTCAAAGTATACTACAGGGCTACAGTAACCAAAACAGCATCACTGGTACAAAAATGAACACATAGACCAATGGAACAGAACAGAGAGTCCAGAAATAAGGTCACACACCTACAACCATCTGATCTTCAAAAACCCTGAGTAAAACAAGCCACGAGGAAAGGACTCCCTATTAATAAATGGTATAACTGGCAAGCCATATGCAGAAGGTTGAAACTTGACTCCCTCTTGATACCATATACAAAAGTCAACTCGACATGGATTAAAGACTTAAATGTAAAACCCAAAACTATAAAAACCCTAGAAGAAAACCTAGGCAATGTCATTTTGAACATAGGAACTGGCAAAGATTTCAGGACAAAGACTTCAAAAGCCATTGCAACAAAAGCAAAAGCTTACAAATGGGATTTAATTAAAATAAAGAGCTTCTGCACTGCAAAAGAAACTATCAACAGAGTAAATCAGACAGTCTACAGAACGGGAGAAAATATTTTCAAGGCAAACATCTGACAAAGGTCTGAAATCCAGCATCTATGAGGAACTTAAACTTATAAGAACAAAATAAATTAAAAAACCAGCACCATAATAAAATGGGCATAGTACATAAACAGATACTTCTCAAAAGAAGATATACATGTGGTCAATAGTATGAAAAAAGCTCAGTATCACTGGTCATTAGAGAAAGGTAAATCAAAACCACAGCGAGATACCATCTCACAGCATTTGGAATGGCTATTACTAAAAAGTCAAAAAATAAGTGCTGGCGAGGTTGCAGAGAAAAGGGAATGCTTATACACTTTTGGTGGGAGCGTAAATTAGTTTAACCGTTGTGGAAAGCAGTGTGGTGATTCTTTAGAGAGCTAAAGACAGAACTAGCATTTGATGCAGTAATCCTATTACTGGATATATACCCAAAGGAATGTAAATTTTTCTATCATAAAGACACATGCATGCATATGTTCATCACAGTACTATTCACAGTAGCAAAGATGTGGAATCAACCCAAATGCCCCTCAGTGGTAGACTAGATTTAAAAAATGGCATATACACACCGTGAAATAGTATGCAGCCATAAAAAATGAATTAATGTATTTTGCAGGAACACAGATGGAACTGGAGGTCATTATCCTTAGCAAACTAATGCAGAAACATAAAACCAAATACTGCATGTTCTCACTTATAAATGGGAGCTAAATGATAAGAAACCATAGACACAAAGACGGGAACAATAAACACTGGAGCCTACCTAAGGCGGGTGGGTGGTGGGATAGAGAGGATCAGAAAAAATAACTATTGGGTACTAAGCTATTTACCTGGATGATGAGATAATCTGTATAACAAACCCCTGTGACACGAGTTTACCTGTATCACAAACCTGCATATGTACCACTGAACCTAAAATAAAAGTTTTCAAAAAAAAAAAAAAATGGTTGATACTACTTATATGGACATTCAAGTCCCAAAATTATTGTTCTCCATTTTGGAGAAGACCAAAGTTGCAGGACTTATATTACTGGATACCGAGACTGTTCCAGTTACTGCATCTGTAAAGTATTGCTGTAAAACAGAGGGTTTTTTTTTAAGTTACCTTATTTATTTAATTTAAACTTAAATTTTGGTAGAGCTCACTAGAGCGAGCTTCTTTTCATTCTATGTGGCACAAGCAGGGAAAATTTAACTAGATTTTGGTGTTTTCAAGTTGACTTACACTCATTTCTGGAAAATCATGCTGGATGTTGGTTGGAAACAACAGGGCTATTGGCCTGAGTTCTCTCCAAATGGACCTCTCTATAGCTGCTTAAGATTCATCATGGCATGGTGGCTTGATTAGAAGATTAAGTAGCCAAAAAGAGAAAAAGTAGGTGCCATTTTTATGACCTGACCTTAGCTATTACATAGTTTCACTGCCAAAGCAAAACTATGGTTCAAGGGGGAAGGAAATAGACCACTCAATAGAAAGAGTGCCTAGATCAAATGCCTGTGAGAAGAGGTAATGTTTCAGCTGTCTTTGGAAAACACAATTTGCAAAAAGATATATTGTAAAGATATAGTAATTAAGACAGTGTGATTGGTGCAAGTATAAACAGATAGGTCAATGGCACAGAATAGAATGTTCCACATTCGGAGTCATCTGATTTGAGACAAAAGTAATATAGCAGTACAGTAACATTGGATTGATTAGGCATCCTTATGAAAAAGTAAAGTTTTACTTCTACCTTACCACATACCGTATCTTTTAGAGTGAGGCATAGGAAAATATCTTCTTGGCCTTGGAAAAGACAAAGATTTCTTAAACATGACACAAATCACATAGCCAAAAAAAAGGAAAAATACAAAAAGTGCTATTAAATTAAAATTAAGAACTTCAAGCATCAGCATGAGTGTGAAAAAGGAATTAACACAATCTTTTTAATAGAATTATTCTGCAAAGTATTTTTATCCAGTATATGTAAGATCACTGACAATAATAAAATGGGAGATATTTTATTATGCACAAAAGACTTGAATAGGTACTTTACCAAAGATGACATAAATTGGCCAATATTTATATGAAAATGTGTTCACCTTCATAAGTTTTCAGGTAAATGCATATTATAGCTACACTTTACCCCTACAACCCATTCCCCAGAATGGCTAAAATGAGAAAGAGCGAAACGTGATGGCTTGGATGTGGAGCAACTGGCATGTCATACACTGCTGGTGAGAGCGTAAATTAGTTGAATCATTTTGTAAACCTATTGGGCAATACCACAAAATCTTAATATATACATATTCCTGGCCCAGAACGTACACTCCTAGTTATCTACTCAACATAAATTTTACTCTTAAGAGTATAATCAACATAAATGCAAATGTTTATAAAAGACATATACATAGATTTTTATAGTAGTAGCACAAATCAGAACATCACACTGAATAAATAAGGTGGGGTGTATATATTATAGCAATACTTTAAGCAATAAGAAGGCACAATTGCATGTTTTGTTATATAAAAAGATGAGTATTGTCCAAACATCATTTGGACAATGCACACATATCTTATGATCCCTTTTTAAATGAAATCCTGAGTGCATGAAAGAGCCCCTTGGTTTCCGGTCATGTTCAATTTTTACCTGAGCAGTGGTTCTTTACATGTGTTAACTTTGGAAATTCAATGGGTACAATTATAATTTGTGTACTTTTATGTGCATCATTGACATCATTACGTTAAATCTAATTGGAAGTCTTGTGCATTGTTGAATCTTGAACACTTTTTTCTCTTTTTGGTGCGATCTTTCAGAAACAAAGCTATAAATTTATTAAACCCCCACTATTCCATATTTTCTGCATCTTTCTCTTGAGGCAGAGTTTTCTCAGTCAGCTTTCCTACAATCTTCTGCCTGGGTAGTAAACCTGACAGCCAGTATTTTCTTAGATGAGTTGGGTAGAGTTCTTAGTTTTCTGCTCACAGATACGTATGGTTTAGAAGAAAGCATAGGGAAATAGCTTCACGGCCTTGGAGCCTATAGTCTCATTCAAACTCTGAATAAACTAGGATATTCTATGCAGGTGCAGAGGGACAATTATGTGGCATGTAGGGGAGGATACAAGTTGGGGATCAAATATTTTATATATAGTACCATCAAATCTTTCTTGTTTTTAACTCCACCTCACTCTTGCTTTAATGGTACCTAATGTCCTCAATGTCTGAAATTTTAGGATAAAATATGGTTTGCTGCTTAATTGCATTGCCTGAAGGTTTACTGTTCATCATTATGAAGTATTCTGATTTAGTTCAAATTTCCAAAATTTTCTTAGAAAATGGCTGGGCATTTGGGTTGCTTCCAACTCTTTGCTATTGTAAAAGGTGCCATGACTAAAATACTAGATTCTGGATCTTAGACCTTTGTCAGGTGGATAGATAGAAAAACTTTTCTCCCATTCTGTAGGTTGCCTGTTCACACTGATGATAGTTCTTTTGCTGTGCAGAAGTTCTTTAGTTTAATTAGATTCAATTTGTCAATTCTGGCTTTTGTTGCCTTTGTTTTTGGTGTTTTATTCAGGAAGTCTTTGCTTATGCCAATCTCCTAAATGATATTGCATAGGTTTTCTTCTAGGGTTTTTAAGGTTTTAGGTTTTACATTTAAGTCTTTAATTCATCATGAGTTAAGTTTTGTATAAGGTGTAAGGAAGAGGTCCAGTTTCAGTTTTCTGCATATGCCTGGTGAGTTTTCCCAGCACCATTTATTAAATAAGGAATCATTTCTCCTTTGCTTGTTTTTGTCAGATTTATCAAAAATCAGATGGTTGTAGATGTGTGGTGTTATTTCTGAGGCCTCTGTTCTTTACCATTGGTCTATATATGTGTTTTGTTACCAGTGTCGTGCTGTTTTTATTACTACAGCCTTGTAGGATAGCTGAGTAGCATCATGCTTCCAGCTTTGTTCATTTTGCTTAGGACTGTCTTGGCTATATGGGTTCTTTCTGATTTTATATGAAATTTAAAGTAGCTTTTTTCTAATTCTGTGAAGAAAGCCAACTGTAGCTTGATGGGAGTAGAATTGAATCTATAAATTACTTTGGGCAGTATAGCCATTTTCATATTGATTCTTCCTATTCATGAACATGGAATGTTTTTCCATTTGTTTGTGTCTTCTATTATTTCCTTGAGCAGTGGTTTGTATTTCTCCTTGAGTAGGTTCTTCACATTCCTTGTAAGTTGTATTCCTAGGTATTTTATTCTTTTTGTAGCAACTATGAACTGGAGTTCACTCATAAATTGGCTCTCTGTTTGTCTATTATTGGTGTATAGGAATGCTTGTGATTTTTGCACATCAATTTTGTATCCTGAGACTTTGCTGAAGTTACTTATCAGCTTAAGGAGATTTTGGGCTGAGATGATGGGATTTTCTAAACATACAATCATGTCATCTGCAAATGGAGAAAATTTGACTTCCTTTCTTCTTGTTTGAATAACCTGTATTTCTTTTCTTGCTTGATTGCTCCGGCCAGAACTTCCAATACCATGTTGAATAGGAGTGGTGAGAGAGGGCATCCTTGTTCTGTTCCAGTTTTCAAAGAGAGTGCTTCCAGCTTTTGATCATTCACCATAATGTTGACTGTGGGTTTGTCACAAGTAACTCTTATTATTTGGAGATATGTTCCATTAATACCTGTTTTATTGAGTGTTTTTTAGCATGAAGGTTGTTGAATTTTATAGAAGAGTTTTTCTGCAACTACTGAGATAATCATGTAGTTTTTGTCTTTGGTTCTGTTTATGTGATGGATTACATTTATTGATTTATGTATGTTGAACGCCCCTTTTATACTAGGGATGAAGCTGACTTGATCATGGTGGATAAGCTTTTAATGTGGTGCTTGATTCAGTTTGCCAGCATTTTGTTGAAGATTTTTGCACAATGTTCATCAGGAACATTGGCCTGAAATTTTGTGCGTGTGTCTCTGCCAGGTTTTGGCATCAGGATGATAGAGGCCTCATAAAATAAATTCGGGAGGAGTATCTCTTTTTCTATTCTTTGGAATAATTTCAGAAGGAATGGCACCAGTTCCTCTTTGTACCCCTGTTAGAATTTGGCTGTGAATCCTTCTGGTCTTGGGCTTTTTTTGGTTGGTCAGCTATTAATTAATCCCTCGATTTAAAAACTTCTTATTGGTCTGTTCAGGGATTCAACTTCTTCTTGGTTTAGTCTTGGGTGGGTGTATGTATTCAGGACTGATTCATTTCTTCTAGATTTTCTAGTGTATTTGTTTAGTGGTGTTTATAGTATTCTGTGATGGTAGTTGTATTTCTGTGGGATCAATGGTGTAATCTCCCTTATCACTTTCTATTGTGTCTATTTAATTCTCTCTTTACATCTTTACTACTCTGGCTAGTGGTCTATCTATTTGATCAATCCTTTTTCAAAAAGCCAACTCCTTGATTCATTGATTTTTTTTTTTTTTTTTTTTTTTTTTTTTTTTTTTTTTTT
>NW_022436941.1:38255019-38255926 GCF_009761245.1 Sapajus apella
CCAGTTTTCAAAGAGAGTGCTTCCAGCTTTTGATCATTCACCATAATGTTGACTGTGGGTTTGTCACAAGTAACTCTTATTATTTGGAGATATGTTCCATTAATACCTGTTTTATTGAGTGTTTTTTAGCATGAAGGTTGTTGAATTTTATAGAAGAGTTTTTCTGCAACTACTGAGATAATCATGTAGTTTTTGTCTTTGGTTCTGTTTATGTGATGGATTACATTTATTGATTTATGTATGTTGAACGCCCCTTTTATCCTAGGGATGAAGCTGACTTGATCATGGTGGATAAGCTTTTAATGTGGTGCTTGATTCAGTTTGCCAGCATTTTGTTAAAGATTTTTGCACAATGTTCATCAGGAACATTGGCCTGAAATTTTGTGCGTGTGTCTCTGCCAGGTTTTGGCATCAGGATGATAGAGGCCTCATAAAATAAATTCGGGAGGAGTATCTCTTTTTCTATTCTTTGGAATAATTTCAGAAGGAATGGCACCAGTTCCTCTTTGTACCCCTGTTAGAATTTGGCTGTGAATCCTTCTGGTCTTGGGCTTTTTTTGGTTGGTCAGCTATTAATTAATCCCTCGATTTAAAAACTTCTTATTGGTCTGTTCAGGGATTCAACTTCTTCTTGGTTTAGTCTTGGGTGGGTGTATGTATTCAGGACTGATTCATTTCTTCTAGATTTTCTAGTGTATTTGTTTAGTGGTGTTTATAGTATTCTGTGATGGTAGTTGTATTTCTGTGGGATCAATGGTGTAATCTCCCTTATCACTTTCTATTGTGTCTATTTAATTCTCTCTTTTCATCTTTACTACTCTGGCTAGTGGTCTATCTATTTGATCAATCTTTTTTCAAAAAGCCAACTCCTTGATTCATTGATTTTTTTTTTTTTTTTTTTTTTTTT
>NW_022436941.1:38256026-38324410 GCF_009761245.1 Sapajus apella
CGGCTCACTGCAATCTCCGCCTCCTGGGTTCAGGCAATTCTTCTGCCCCAGCGTCCTGAGTTGCTTGGATTACAGGCATGCACCACCATGCCCAACTAATTTTTGGGATTTTTAGTAGAAACAGGGTTTCACCATGTTGACCAGGATGGCCTCGATCTCTTGACCTTGTGATCCACCTGCCTCGGCCTCCCAAAGTGCTGGGATTACAGACATGAGCCACCATGCCCTGCCTGATTCATTGATTTTTTTAAAGGGTTTTTTGTGTCTCTGTCTCCTTCAGTTCTGCTCTGATCTTAGGTATTTCTCGCCTCCTGCTAGCCTTTGAATTTTTTTGTTCTTGTTTCTCTAGTTCTTTTAATTGTGATTTTAGGGTGTTGATTTTAGAACTTTCCCACTTTCTCCTGTGGGCATGTAGTGCTACAAATTTACATCTAAACACTGATTTTGCTGTGTCCCCAAAATTCTGGTACATTGTGTCTTTGTTCTCATTGGTTTTAAAGAATTTATTTCTGCCTTTATCTTTAAATTTACCCAGTAGTAATTCAGGAGCAGGTCATTAGTTTCCATTCAGTAGTTGTGTGGTTTTGAGTGAGTTTCTTAATCCTGAGTTTTACTTTGGTTTTACTGTGGTCTGAGAGACTGTTTGTTATGATTTTCATTTTTTTGCATTGGCTGAGGAGTGTTTTACTTTCAGTTATGTGGTCAACTTTAGAATATGTGCTATGTGGTGCTGAGAATAATTTATATTCTGTTGATTTGAGGTGAAGAGTTCTGTAGATGTCTATTTGGTCCACTTGATCTGGAGCTGAGTTCCAGTCCTGAATATCCTTGTGAATTTTCTGTCTCATTGATCTGTCTCATATTGACAGTGAGGTGTTAAAGTATCCCACTATTATTGTGTGGGAGTCTAAGTCTCTTTGTAGTTCTCTAAAAACTTGCTCTATGAATCAGGGTGCTCCTGTATTGGATGTATATATATTTATGATAGTTAGCTCTTATTTCATTGATCCCTATATATCAATATGTAATGCCCTTCTTTGTCTTTTTTGATCTTTGTTGGTTTAAAGTCTGTTTTATCAGATACTAGGATTACAACCCCTATTTTTTTTCTTTCTATTTACTTGGTAAATATTCCTCCATCCCTTTATTATGAGCCTATGTGTCTTTGCACATGTGATGGGTCTCTTAAATACAGCACACTGATGGGTCTTGAACTTTTATCCAATTTGCCAGTCTGTGTCTTTTAATTGGGGCATTTAGCCCATTTACATTTAAGGTTAATATTGTTATGTGTAAATTTGATCCTGTCATCATGATCATAGCTGGTTATTTTGTACATTAGTTGATTCAGGTTCTCTGCCTCAGGGAATGGAAGTTTTATCTACAAGTTCCTGACTGGAGTTGCTGCCTTTCTTTCAGGGATGAGCCCAGTGAGGAGGAATCTAGAGAGGCAGTCTGGCTACAGTGGCTTTGCTGCTTCGCAGTGGGTTCTACCCAGTTTGAACTACCCAGTGGCTTTCTTTACACTGCAAGGGGAAAACCACCTACTCAAGCCTCAGTAATGGTGGGTGCCCCTTTCCCCTCCAAGCTTGAGTGTCTTAGGTCACTTCAGACTGCTGTGCTGGCAGTGAGAATTTCAAGCCAGTGGATCTCAGCTTGCTGGGTTCCATGGGGATGGAACTTGCTGAGCTATACCACTTGGCTCCCTGACTTTGTCAATGGTTCTGTCTTACTGGGGTTTCAGGTGCCACTGGGGTACAGAAAAAAAAGCTCCTGTAGCTACCTCAGTGTTCGTCCAAATAGCCACCCAGTTTTGTGCTCGAAACCCAGTGACCTGGTGGTGTAGGCACCTGAAGGAATCTCCTGGTCTGTGGGTTGCCAAAACCATGAGAAAAGCATAGTATCTGGGCTGGATAGCATCTTCCCTCATGGCTTCCCTTGGCTACAGGAGAAAATTTCCCCACCCCTTGTGCTTCTCATGTGAGGCAGCACCCCTACCTGCTTCTACTCACCTTCCATTGGCTGTACCCACTGTCTAATGAGTCCCAATGGGAAAAACTGGGCACTTCAGCTGGAAATGTCAAAATCACCCAGCTTCTTCATTGGTTGCTCTGGGAGCTGCAGACCGGAGCTTTTTGCATCAATTATATTTCGAAGCATTCTAAAATTATTGATTTTCAAGTCTTTGTCAGGCATTTATGTACATTTAATCTAGTGTATGGGATTTTTTTGTTGTTATTATCCTATGTTTTTCTTGTTAAATTCATATTTAAATCCACAATTGTTACATATTTGGAGTAGAGGGAATTGCATCAATGTATTAATTCACGGTGCTATCTCATCTGATTGCTTTCTGACTGCATTTCTTCTTCTCCATGCCTCCTTCTCCTTTTTCTCTCTTTCCTTTGCTTACCTGTTTCTAGCTCCTTATTCTTGAATAGAAAATAACATCTTATCATGGTTCTTCTAGACTCCCACTTTGTTGTGAGATTGTTAATATTGAACATCCATTTATAGAACTAATGGGTGGCTTTGTTCAATTCTTGTTAATGAATCTCTGTGAACTCTTGTCAGTATAATCATGTCTCTTGTAATAAACTATAAAAACAAGAAGGTTGTTAATAATAACTCTCAATAAGACAGCTCTCATCTTCCATTTTGCATGGACTAAATTCCTTGTTTGTCTTTGATGTCATTACTATAAAGAACCAAAACTTTACCATCACTGCCCTAAAGTCAGTAGGCTATGGCTTCAGCCCTACTCACAGGTTTTTGTTTCTTTTAAGGTTCAGGTTTGTTAAGATGTTCAGCATAACTGTACATTTTTGTTCTTTTTTTTAGTTTAAACACATGTTTGCTATATGTTTAGAGCAAAAGGAATTTTATCAATGTATATATTATCGGTATGATCAGCTGATTATTTTTAACTGTCTTTTTCTCCTTTTTTTTTTTTTTAGGACTTGTTTTACTTCCAGGAGGTGCACTTGGCCATCTTCTGGGAGGTGTCATTGTTTCCACATTACAAATGTCTTATAAAGCCCTTATGAGATTTATAATGGTTACATCTGTGGTATCACTTATACTGCTTACGTTTATTGTTTCTGTACGCTGTAATCCAGTGCAGTTTGCTGGGATCAGTGAAGATTATGATGGGTAAATGTAATCTTGTACATTAGACTTTTACATAAAAATCTAACAGCATATTTCTCAGGCAATTAATAATTATCTATCCAGTAACACTTATATGTTCATATCATTATTGGAATTATTGAACATATAAAAGAAATATAAACTACAGTTTAGACATTCTTAGTAAGGCACAAATATTATAATGATATCTTTTGATATGACTGTTTATGCATTCATAAAGTAATAAATAAAAAGCACATTGAAGAGGTCAGAACCTAGAAATAAAGTTTTATATTTGAGTGCATAGCAACTAGGAGACAGTACTAGCCATCTGAGCAAAGCCCGGTCTTACCTTGTGTTTCCGAATTGGTTTGTCTGCCTCTTATAGACATCAAAGAATGGAACTAAAGTTCACCTGAAGGTATGCATGGGTAATATCTCCTTAAAGCTAAATATGCCAAAATCAAAGAACTGAGCAGAGCTTGATACTAAATGCTAAAGAAAAAAACTGGAATCGAAAACCAAAGGACTGAACAAGTAAAATAACAGTATCATTCTCAGCAAACTTACACAAGAGCGGAAAATCAAACACCGCATGTTCTCACTCATAGGCGGGTGTTGAACAATGAGAACACATGGACACAGGGAGGGGAGCACTACACACTGGGGTCAGTTGGGGGGAAATGGGGGAGGGACAGTGGGGGATGGGGAGTTGGGGAGAGATAGCATGGGGAGAAACAGCAGTTATAGGTGAAGGGGAGGAAGGCAGTGAATCACACTGCCATGTGTGTACCTATGCAACAATCTTGCATGTTCTTCACATGTACACCAAAACCTAAAATGCAATAAAAAATAAAATTAAAATTAAAAAAAAATAACAGTATAAGACTTCTACTTCCAGTAACAATAGATTAGTTTGTGGCAAACCCATGTTCCCACTGAGAGCAACTAGAAAAGCTGAATACCATTTTAAAAGATTTGGTTAAAGGAATCAAAGAGTTATATAGGCAAGTGGGAATTTAAAGGCCAAAATCCTGGAAAAAGGCAGACCGTGGAGAAGAGGGGCAATGTTTCGCAGCTACTTTTCTCCTGAGGATATTTGCTGATTCTAGACAGTGGCAAGAAGCTGAGAATTTGGGCAAAAAGTTTGGGCAAAAGCATCTAGTTAGATTACAAGAATTTCAATAGACATCTGAGTCTAAAGAGAAAAAAATTAGGGCATAGAAATGCCATAGTATCAGAGGGAAGAGAGAGGTAAACAAATGATGCAACACTCTGCCAGATTTTCACTCAATACGTTTCCTGTATTATGAAGCTAGGGGGATAAAATCAAGCAGAAATTTCATGAAAATCAGGAAAGAACTCCAGTCATATTGTGATGCTCTATAGAAGCTAGAATATAGAATATGCTAGGTTAAATAACCCTGGGAAATCCTGGTTCTCAACATCTGTGTAAGGCTAAGACCTAGGAGCAGGGGCCTTTCTAAAGTACTATGGCCTGGCCAAGGGTTAATTTGATCTTTAACTGGGTTAGTCTGGCCAGCCAACATGCGGTGTCATAGAGAGAATATATGATCCAAAGCTATAAAATATAACTGATAAGTGAACTTCATATCAGTAGCAATAATTATCCAACAGAAACAGAAAATAGAGTAAATAAAAATTAACAAAAGTTTTTCAAATTTCATGTAAAAATAAACTATAAACAGATGTCAAAAACTCAGCAGAACTTTGGTACAAGAAACATAAAAAAATTATACCATAACACATCGTGATCAAATTATTCAAAATAAGTGATACAAAGAAAATCTTAAAATTAGCAAAGGCAGGAAAATGTGTATAAAGGTCCACAGATAAGAGTAATGGCACATTTGTATTCAAACAAATGCAAGTAAGAAGACAGTGGAGTAATATTTTTAAAGTCCTAAAAAAAATCACCTGTAATTTTATATCAAGCCAGATTATCTGTCAAGAAATGTAGGAGAAGTAATTTTAGACAAAAAAATGTAAGTAATTTTTTTTTTTTTTTTGAGACAGAACTTCACTCTTGTCACCCAGGCTGGAGTGCTTGGCACAGTCTCGACTCACTGCAACTTCTGCCTTCCAGGTTCAAGCTATTCTCCACCTCTGCCTCTTAGGAGCTGGAATTACGGCTGTGCACCACCATGCCCAGCTAACGTTTCTATTTTAGTAGAGATGAGGTTTCACCATGTTGGCCAGGCTTGTCTTGAACTCCTTACCCACACTACCCAAAATGTTAAAGGAAGTCTTTCAGTCAGAAATTAAATGATACCAGATGTAAATATGAATCTACATAAAGGAAAGAAGAACAATAAAAGTGTTAACTATTTGGATTAATATACATTGTAAAAATTATTCTTTAAGTCTTACTGAAAATAATTATTTAAAACAGAATAGCATGCAATATGGGTTTACATGAAATGCTATCATAGCATATGTTGGTAGACTGTGTTAAGTTAAAAATGTACAATATAAGTCGTGAAGAAACCATAAAGTAACAAAGAGTCACAACAAATAAATTAACATAGCAGTTAAAATGAAATTATAAAAAATAGATATTTAATCCTAAATTACGCAGAAAAAGAGGAAAAGGGAACAAAGAGAGATAAGACAAATGGGAAACACAAGAGGGTAGATTTAAACCTAACCATATTAGTAATTGCATTAAATGTACATCATTAAACATCTCAATTAAAAGGGAGATAATCTTTATTTTTGAAAAAAAAAAAAAAAAAAAAAGAAACCCCAACGATATATGTTGCATTTTATAAATGCATTTCAAATATAGATAGTAGTATATTAAGCAGAAAAGAATGAAAGAAGATACATCTTGTTAACAATAACCAAAAGAAACCTGGAGTATAATACCAGATCAAGTCGTTTAGAGGGCAAAGAATATTAGCAGAAATAGAGATCATTATATAATGATAAAAGGACCCATTCATCAAGAATACATAACAATCCTAAATATATATGAACTGTATGTAGAGCAAAAATGTATAAACTGCAAGGAGAAATGAAGACATTTACAGCTATTGTCCAATAATGAATAGAAGAAAACTCAACCATAAATAGAAAAAGCAGACCAAAAAGTCAGTGATCAGAACTAGGTTTTAAAAATCCAGTTTGAATGACACTGCCAGCTATCCAAATTGACATTTTTAGAAATGGCCCACATAACATTATACATTCTCTTCGTGTGTGCATGTAATGGTTATCAAGGTAGAACATATTCTGGGTTGTAAAACAAGTCTCAGTGCATTTTTAATATATTTTTTATTTGTATAAATTTGTATAAGTGCAATTTTGTTACATGCATAGATGATGTAAATGGTCAAGGCAGGGCTTTTAGAACTTGCCCATTAACTAAGTTCTCGTTATCACCCTCTCACCTCCTTACCCTTCTGAGGCTGCATGGTCCACATTCCATTCTCTACACTTATGGCCACACATGTTTTAGCTCCCACTTACGAGTGAGAACATATGATATTTGTCTTTCTGTGTCTGGCTTGTTTCACTTAAGATAATGACTTCCTAGTTTCATCCATGTTGCTGTAAAAGACATTATTCTTTTTTAATGACTAAATAGCATTCTGTGTGTGTGTGTGTGTATAACGTTTTTAATCCAATCAGCTGTTGATGAACATTTAGGATAATTCCATATCCTTTCTATTGTGAATATTGCTGCTATAAATAAATGCAATAATCTTTTTGATATATTGTTTTATTTTTCTTTGTTTAGATACCCAATAGTGAGAGTACTGGATTGAATGGTAGTTATATTTTTTAGTTTTTGAGAAGACTTCATACTGTTTTTCGTAGAAGTTTTGCTAATTTACATTCCCAGCAACAGTGTATAAGCATTTCCTTTTTTTCTACATCTTTGCTAACATCTGCTATTTTTTAACTTTTTAAAAATAGCCATTCTGATGGTATGATCTAGGGTAAGATCATATTTCATTATGGTTTGAATTTTCGTTTGTTTGATGATCAGTGATGTTGAGCATTTATCATTCACCTGTTGGCTATTTGTATGATTTCTTTTAAAAAATGTCTATTCATATTATTTGCCCCTTTCAGTGGAATTATTTGTGAGGGTTTTTGTTTAGTTGTTTGAGTTCCTTATATATTCCGGATATTAGTCTCTGTTGGATGGATAGCTTGCAATTATTTTCTCCTAAACTGCAGGTTGTTTGTTCATTCTGTTGAGTACATCTTTTGCTGTGGAAAAGCACTTTAGTTTAATTAAGTCCCATTTGTCTATTTTTGTTTGGTTGCCGGTGCTTTTGAGGTATCAATCACAAATTCTTTGACTAAACAAACGTCTGGAAGAATTTTTCCTAGGCTTTCTTCTGATGTTTTTAGTTTGGAGTTGTGCATTTAAGTCTTTAATCCATGTTGAGTGCATTTTGTATATGGTGACAGACAGGGGTCCATTTTCATTCTCTTATGCATGGCAATCCAATTTTCCCAGCATCATATATTGAAAATGGTGTCCTTTCCCCAAATGTGTGTCCTTGTTGACTTTGTCAAAAATCAGTTGGCTGTACATATGTGGCTTTTCTTCTGGGTTATCTGTTCTATTTTATTGATATATGTGTCTATTTTTATACCAGTATCATGCTCTTTTGGTTACTGTAGCCTTAAAGTGTAATTTGAAGTTGGATAATGTGATACCTCCAACTTTGTTCCTTTTGCTTAGGATAACATTTGCTATTTGGGCTTTTATTTTTGGTTGTATATGTATGTTAGGATTTTTAAAAAATTCTATAAAAATGATGCTGATATTTTGACAGGGATTTTATTGAATAGAGTGCTTTGGGCCGTAAAATCATTTTAACAAGATTAATTCTTCTGATTTATGAGCATGGAAAGCTTTTTCATTTGTTTGTATAATCTACAATTGCTTTCTTGTAGTTTTCTTTCCTTGTAGAGATCTTTCACCTCTTGGTTTAATATATTCCTAGGTATTTTACTTTTTGGATCTATTATAAATGGGCTTGCCTATTTATTTTATTTTATTTTATTTTGAGATAAAGTTTCCCTCCTTTTGCCCAGGCTGGAGTGCAGTGGCCCAATCTCAGCTCACTGCAACTTCCACTTCCCTGGTTCAAGCACTTCTCCTGCCTCATCTTTCCAAGTAGCTGGGACTACAGGTCATGCTGCCATGCCTGGCTAATTTTTTGTATTTTAAGTAGAGACGAAGCTTCACCATGTTGCCCAGGCTGTCTCAAACTCCTGAGCTCAGACAATTCTCCCGTCTCAGCCTCCCAAAGTTCTAGGATTATAGGCATAAGCCACTTGCCTTTTTAATTTTGTTCTCAGCTATATTTTTATCAGTGCATAAAAATGCTACTATTTTTTATATGGTAATTTTCTACACAGAAATTTTATAGGATTCATTGATCACATCTAAGAGATTTTTGATGGAGTCTAGTTTTTTCTAGATCTAAGATTTTATCATCAATTATCAGGGATAATTGGACTTATTTAAACTTCACTAGATTTATTTATCAAATCCAAGAGATTTTTAAATGAAGTATTTAGGTTTTTCTAGATCTAAGATTATATCATCAATGATCAGGGATAATTTGGCTTATTGAAACTTTACTAGATTTATTTATCAAATCTAAGAGATTTTTTGATGAAGTATTTAGGTTTTTCTAGATCTAAGATTGTATCATCAACAATCAAGGATAGTTTGACTTTCTCTTTTACAATTTGGAAGCTGTTTATTTCTTTTTATTTTATTTTTTATTTTTTCCATTTATTTATTTTATTGCATTTTAGGTTTTGGTGTACATGTGAAGAACATGCAAGATTGTTGCATAGGTACACACGTGGCAGTGTGATTTGCTGCCTTCCTCCCCATCATCTACATCTGGCATCTCTCCCCTTGCTATCTCTCCCCAGCTCCCCACCCCCCACCATCCCTCCCCTATTTCCCCCCAGCTGACCCCAGTGTGTAGTGCTCCCCTCCCTGTGTCCATGTGTTCTCATTGTTCAACACCCGCCTATGAGTGAGAACATGCGGTGTTTGATCTTCTGCTCTTCTGTCAGTTTGCTGAGAATGATGGTTTCCAGGTTCATCCATGTCCCTACAAAGGACACAAACTTTCTTTTGCCTGGTTGCTCTGTTTAGAACTTCCAGTACTCTTTTGAATAGGATTGCTTAAAGTGGGTGCTTTTGTCTTGTTCCAATAATTTTAACAAATTATGCTGGTTAATTAAATAGCTATATGCAAATGAATGAACTTTAATTCACATCTTACACCATATAAAATAATTAGTTCGAAATGATTATAGATGTACATATAAAATATAAAACTCCAAAGATATAAGAGAAAATATTTTTGATCTTGCATTAGACAACTATCTTTTAGATGTAACACTAAATACATGATCCAGAAAGAAATGAACTTATAAATTGAACCATGTCAAAAATTTAAAACCTACTGTTTGAAAGACCTTGTTTACCATATGAAAAAGCAAACCATGGAATGTGAAAAAATATTAGAAAATCATAAAATCATGCATCTAACAAAAAACTTGCTTTCAAAATATTAAAAAATAAGCAATCCAACAAAAATGGGCAAATGATTTGAACAGATATTTAACAAAAAATACAGATTAAAAACAAATATATGGAAAGATGATCAACATCATTTGTCACTAGCAAAATGCATATTAAAACCCAAAATATGAAACTACTACACCCATGTTAAAATGTCTAACATTTTTTTTAAAAGAGACCATGCCAAATGGTGGTGAGGAGAAAAAATGATGCTCTTATATACTGCTGATGGAAATGTAAAATATTACAACAGTTCTACAAAAGTGACAGTTTTTTCAAAAAAAAGTTAAGTGAACACCTACCACATGATGCAAACATTCTGTATTTTAATATTTACCCAAGAGACATGGAAGTATATAACCAAAGACCAAATAAAGACCAGCTGCATGAAACAAGCCAAGGAAACCTTACATATTGTACTATTATATTTCATAAACTTTTGGAAATTCAGATGAGTGAATAGTAACAGAAAGTAGATCAGTGGGAGTGGGTAAATTAGAAAGGGACACAAGGAAACTTTTGGGGGTGATTATTATGTTTGTTGGCATGATTCTGGTGATAATCTCACAAGTGTATACAAGTATCAAAAAATTTCAAATTTTAGTCTAAGGATGTGCAGTTTATTGTAATCAGACCCCAGTAAAGCTGTTTTAAAAAAGAAATTATTTCAAGATATCTTGACATTTACATCAATAATTATCAAACAATGGTAAGATGATTACTTTCTGTCTTGTTTTTATAGAACAGGGCAGTTGGGAAACCTCACAGCTCCTTGCAACGAAAACTGTAGATGCTCATCTTCAATTTATTCTTCTATATGTGGAAGAGATGATATTGAATATTTTTCTCCCTGTTTTGCAGGCTGTACATATTCTAAAACACTAAACCAAAAAAAGGTAATTATTTCTTATAATTATTATGCTTTGTTATAAATTTATATTTTCATTATATTATAATTATTATTTTTTATGCTTTTTCCTCTTTAGTGAAATGTCCAACTAGTAGAAGCTATTCACATTTTTCTTCTAACTCTACAAAACCTATTTTTTCTTGTTTTCCCTTTTTAAGTTTTAAAGACAAGAAAATAAAATTTTGGTTTTGTGTGTGTGTGTTTATTTTTGAGACAAGGTCTGGCTCTGTCACCTAGGCTGAATTGCAGTCGTGAGATCCCAGCTCACTGCAACCTCCACCTTTTAAGCTCAAGCCATCATCCCCCGTCAGCCTCCAGAATAGCTGGAACTACAGGCACACACCACCACACCTAGTTAATTTTCATAGAGATGGGCTTTGCCATGTTGCCCAAGCTGGTCTTGAACTCCTGAGTTCAAGTGATATACCCACCTCGACTTCACCTCCAAAACTGCTGGGATTACAGGTGTGAGTCACCATGCCTGGCCAAAAATTTGTTTTATATTGCCACAATACAAAGAGCTTATGGAAATTGGGAGTGAAAGAGATATTCCTACATTAAAATGTGAGTGAAAAAAGTCAAATTCTGTAAAATACTTGAGGAGATATATTCGGAGCCAAATATGAGTGACCATGGCCTGTGACACAGCCTTTGGGAGGTCCTGAGAATGTGCGTCCAAGGTGGTCAGGCTGCAGCTTGGTTTTTTTCATTTTTAGGAGGCATGAGACATCAATCACATTTGAGAAGTACATGGGTTTGGTCTAGAAAGGCAGGACAATTTGAAGCAGGGGAGGGTAGGGTGGTAGGGGAGCATAGAGTGGTGGTGGTGGGGCTTCCAGACTATACATAAATTTAAACATTTTCTGGTTGACAATTGGTTGAGTTTGTCTAAAGACCTGGGATCAATAGAAAGGAAATGTTTGGGTCAAGATAAAAGATTGTGGAGACCAAGGTTCCTTTGAAGTCTCATAGTAGCTGCCCTTAAAGATAGTAGATGAGGCATGTTTCCTATTTAGACCTTTTAAAAGGTGCTAGACTCTCATTTAACCCCTTCAGGTTTGGGAAGGCTGGAAGAAATAATTATTTTATTGGCTATGTTAATAGACATTCTTTTCAGATGGAAATTTTTCCCCACAAAGGACCGCTTTGCAGGGCCATTTCAAAATATGGCAAAGAAACATGTTTTGAGGTAAAATGTTTTGATTTTCTTCTTTGTCACTTTCTGTTACGCCAGAGTCAGATTGGAAAGTAAGTCATGATATATAGGTTTAAATAAAACCCATCTGATGAGAATTTATGATTTGAAGGGCATGACTCCCCAGTCTCCTTAGATAGGAATTTGAGCAAGATTAAAAAAAAAAAAATCAGAGCTTAGTCCTCAAAAACACATCTATGGGGCCAGGTACACTGGCTCATGCCTATAATCCCAGCACTTTGGGTGGCCTAGGAGGGTGGATCACTTGAGCCCAGGAGTTCGACACCAGCCTGAGCAACATGGCGAAACCCTGTCTCTACAAAAAATACAAAAATTAGCTGGGCATGGTGATAAATGCCTGTAGTCTCAGGTACTTGGGAGGCTGAGGTGGGAGGATTGCCTGAGCCTGGGAGGTCAAGGCTGCGGTGAGCCATGATTGTGTCACTGCACTCCAACCTGGGTGATAGAATGAGAACCCGTCGCATAAAAACAAACAAAACAAAGTCTCTCTCTCTCTAATATATAATACATCTCTCTATATCCATATTATATTATATATTTAAAGCAATGGAGAACTCCTATCTACCTCTTGCCATAGCAAAGTTGAAAAAACAGCCTGAAAGAACCTTTTGTCTTCCCCAATGTAGTTTGTTTTAGTTCTACGCTACTTAATAGCAGCATCCAATCCCCTGAAACCTTGAGCCACAATCTTTTTCACTCCTAGAGATTGACAAATATTATTCTTATGATCACCTTTCACTCAGTTTTTCCTAATACACAGGAATTCAAAGTGTTTACTCTGCCTTTTTGCTATTTCTCTCTTTCTGCTCCACATTCACTTAGATGTGAAAATTTGTCCTTATAATCCTTTTGTTTTATCAGAAGTCACCTTACCTTGTATGCTTTTATTAGTACATCCAGGAAAGTGAGAGTTAGAGTTTTATAGGGCAATAACATACATGACTTGAATATATGTTATTTCTGTTTGTCCTTTGGCATTTATGTAAATCGAGGTTATTTAAAAATTCTCCTATGTGCTCATCTGTGGGGCCATTACCATCAGAATCCCTTATTTTGCTGGGCTTTCTGCCACCCTGCCAACACATTTTCTTCTGTTATAAAGAGCAGTTGATCACTCTGCCACTTGTTTAGGTTAATTTTTTAATATCACAAGTTGCATAAATAAGCTTTTAACTAAATGATGGACTTTGTACTCCAACTTTCACTTTTTAAATAGCATAGAAGAATGGATCCAGGCTTTGAAATTTCTGTTTCTCTTTCCTTGCTCTGGCTAGTCTTTATGAATGGGAGAGAGCAAAAAAAGAAGTAGATTTCCTAAGTTAAAAGCATTATGCTACCTCCCTTGATAGTTAATAAAGTTCTTTTTTGTTATAAACCTGTACAACAACGTTTTCCCTATTATACACAGATAATTTTATCTCAAGAAATTAGCATGCCTGACCAACTTCAATTTAGTTCCTCATAGTAATGTTTCACTGGCCTAAAATTTAATAACATATACTCATATTTTTATTGAACATTAACATAAGAAGGTTGCATATCCTTTAAAAATCTTTCCTCTTAAATGTGTATGTTAAAAATTATGTTTAAAATCTTTCAAATATGTTACTGCAGAAAGTTTTAAATGTAATAGAAAAACATGAACTCCCATACACCAATTATCCATCTTCAGCAATTTATTAATTTATAGAAGAGCTTGCTTTATTTACACTACTACCTACTGATGGCAGCGGTGGGCCCTCTGGTGCGGCCACTGACGTCATACTGACCTCTGCAGAGAAGGCATGGGGAGGAGATGAAGAGCCTTTCACCACCCCGCAACCCCCAACAGCCTGCCCTCCTGGGGGCTGCTGCGATGGGGCTGGGCTGGGTTGCCTCTGGAAGAAGAGGAGGTCCGGACTACCCTTGAGCACCAGGCCCACAGGAAGAGCTCATGGCAATGTCGCCCCTTCCCTGCTCGGCACAGGCCCAGGGAGGACCTGGCTCCCATTCCAGGCTGTGATGGGGTGTGGCCGGGTGCTGTGCTCCACAGAGCTGGTGGGAGCTGGGGACGAGTGGGAACCTGGCCCCTTCCAAGTTGGCAGGGCAGGTGTTCCCAGGTACAGATGCAGCTGCCCAAGCTATGGTTGCAGCTGAGGCACTGCTGTGCTCTTGGGAGCCAAGAATAGGCAAGAGCCCCACCTTCCTGGGAAGTGCTGCAACTGCCCAAGTTGTGGCTGTGGATCAGGGCCTCCCACTCCACGGAGCAAGCAGGAATCCCCCTCCCCAGGGCAGTTGCAGCCACCCAAGCTGGAGCTGCACACCCAGGTATCTCTGCACTCTTGGGGGGCCCGGAAAGGACCTTGTTGCCCTTACAGGCTTGTCCTCTCCCCACTACCAGTATCTGTTCTGTTCTCTGGGTGGGTCCCAGCCCAGACGCTATTACAGTCTGGCTGGGTGTGCACACACTCAGGGCAGTGCTGACATACCAGCTTCCTGCCGACTTGCACCCCTCTGGACTTTCGGCACTAAGGAGCATGGGAAGGGAAGCTGAGTGGGAGCTGAGGGTGGCTGGGTACTGGCCTGCAGTTGCCCCTTCATGTGAGCAGCCTGGGGCCATGGCCAGTGGCATGAGGCAGACAGGATCCTGGGCAGAAAGGGGTGGGTACCCTGGTGAGGATTCTCTTTCTGGCCAGAGACGGCTGGGGGGCCTGGGATGCCAGTCTCTTGGATCAGAGTGGGGACTTGTGGTGCCTTTTATGGCCTGCCCATGGCCACTCATGGACAAATCGGCATGGACTGCCTTCCCACTGAGGTCCATAAAAGCCCCAGGCTCAGCCACAGCAAGGCAAAGAATAGAGCAATGAAGGACAACTAGCTACAGAGAGAAGCTACTATCTCTGTTTAAAGCTGCAGACATGGGGATGACCAGTTACAGCGAGGAGCTACCCTCTCCATGAACTCCTCTCTGCTGAGAGCTGAACACTGGACAGGATGACCTCCCTACACAGAGGAGGAACCCACTGCAATTCTCCTCTGAGCTGTTTTAACACTCAGTAAAGATCCTCCTCTTCTTGTTAACCTTCTACTTGTCTGCCTACCTCATTCTTCCTGGACACAGGACAAGAACTTGGGCAAAGGTGCCACCAGCCACAGAGATTTCTGGCCTGCAAGTGATGCCCCAAAGTCCTATAACACCACTTCCTCTCCTTCATTTTATTTTGCTGTAAGTAAATTATTTTTGAACGCTCACTATGTCATCACAGTATACAGTAGAACAACTTGACCTTGATGTTTTCATTCCATGGAACATTCAAGAGCTAAACAGGCCATCCAGGATATAGCTCCAACCCCTGCTTCCTTTTTTTCTGGGGAATCTCTTTTAGAGACTCTTTATTTCATGAAACTCTTTATAGTTTTCTATATCCTCTAAGGAATAATGAATTCATGAGGAATAACCATGATAAAAATAATCCACAAAATAATCACTTAAGCTGTGTGGTAACATTTGATACTTAATGAAAACTGAAAGAAGAATAAAATAGATATGTCAGAAATTGCCCAATAGGACAATTAGCCTTGCTAGAAAAAATGACTTTGATGGAAAACTTATTAAGTAGAAGCTATTAGTAAAATTTGATATGGATTGAACCAATTAGTGAATAGAATAAGCATCAATTTCAAATGGGAGAAGATTGATACCAATAAAAATATTCTTAACAAAATTAAAATTAAAATAATATAAACACTACAAAAAATGATCAAGTACCTACATGGTGTTAATGGAATCTCCCTTGAAAAATATTTCCTCAATGAAAATATGTCAAGTATGAAATTTTAATTAAATGTTCCTATTCAAAATACGATGAGGGTCAACATAAGTTAGAATTAGATGCTCTTCAATGAAACTTATGCAAAAGTTTGCAAGAGGAGTAGCAGAAAATGCTATACCTCTGAAGATTTTTAGGTTTCTCTAGAAAAGCACAGCTCTACTAAAACTGAAAATAGATATCTGCTTTTGATATTGATAATATTCCTGGGCAAGTTTGCCTCATTGAAGCCCACATGTATTCTTCTTATCCATGCTTCCAAAGATCTTCAAATTTTCTTATATAGGTATTAAACAAATCTTGGGCTTTTTTTTCCTTACCTCCTCAAGACTGACTCCTTTCAGCAGCTGATATAGTTTTTGTTATAAAATAGCAATATAGAGCATTCTTCCAGAGGTTCAACAGGAGCTTCATTCTATTTATCTCTGAAGAGGAAAGTAAATCACATCCACAGGATTAAGGATTACAAGAAACAAGGCTTCAGGTTCTCATTCAGTTTAAATACCTTTGGAATATTTTAATTTTATTTACTGATCTATCTTTGTGTTATTTTTAATATATATTTTATTTTTTTGTATGTTTTAAATGACAGGTTATAATGTGGCTTTTGTACAGTCAATATTGACTTATATTTACACTTTTCCATACATTTTCATTCTTTCATATGGAATTTTACTTTCTTTCTGCCTGAAGAATCGTATTTCACCTTCATTTTGAAAACTGTTTTCATTGGGTATGGAATTGTAGATTGGCAGTGATTCCCCCCACTCCTTATACCTCCCACCACCAGCATTTAAAAGATAACATATGTTCCATTCTCTTTCTGGATGCTTTAGGATTTTCTCTTTCTTTTTGGTTATCAGCAATTTTACTTTGATGTGCATATATGGGGCTTTGATTATATTTATTTTGCTTGGGTTTCACAGTGTATCTTGAGTCTGTAGATTCATGTCTGCCAGTTGAAAAAATGTTTAGCTATTAACCTCTCTCTCTCTTTCCTGTATTTTTGGGAGCTGTCTGTTAGTTTATAATCACTACATAATAAATTACAGTAGCCCCTGCATCCATAATTTAGGTGATCTGCAATTAACTGTGGTCTGAAAATATTAAGATATTTTGGGAGACACAGAGAGACAGAGAAAGAAAAGGAGAGAGAATCTTCACATAACTCATTACACTATTACTATAACTGTTCTATTTTATTAATAGTTATTGTTAATCTCTTACTGTGACTATGCATTAAACTTTATTGTAGGTATGTATGTATAGGAAAAAAACAGTAGATATAGGATTCAGTTCAATTCATGCTTTCAGGCATTCAGGGATCTTGGAATGCATTTTCCATGAATAAGGGAGGATTATTTTACCACAATTTTAGTAGTTTTAAATAACACTCATTTATTAGCCCTCAGTTCTAAGGTCAGCAATCCAG
This sequence comes from Sapajus apella, assembly GCF_009761245.1. Taxonomy (NCBI): domain Eukaryota; kingdom Metazoa; phylum Chordata; class Mammalia; order Primates; family Cebidae; genus Sapajus; species Sapajus apella. The sequence goes on from NW_022436941.1 coordinate 38,273,118, forward strand.
ACATGCTATGCATGTCTGGGTCCTCTGCTCCAAGTCTCACAGGCTGAAATCAGGATGATGGCTGCATTGTGCTCCTTTCTGAAAGGGCTGGGAAAATGTTCACTTCTAGGTTTGTTCAGGTTATTGACCAAATTTGGTTCCTTTGGATTATATAAAACAAGGCTTTAACATTTTTTCTAGTTGTCTGTTGGAGGCCAGTATTAGCTTTCACAGGCTACCCACATTCTTCCTCATGTGACTCCCTTCATCTTCAATGTTAGCAACAGAGAATCTCCCTTCTGTTGCATGTTTTGTACCTCTGATTTCAAGAGGAGCTCAGTACATTTTAAGGCTTATCTAATTAGGTGAAGTTTATCCAAGATAGTCTTTCTTAAAGTCACTTATGCCATAGATTATAATTGAGTGAAACCTGTTGATACAGGCAGATGAGCTCCAAAATTGGGGCTTAGCTCAGGAAGGTTCTTGGCCTTTCTCAGGAAAGAATTCAAGGGCATTATTCAAGGGTGGTATTAAACAACTTTTATTGAAGCACTGGTATACAGTAGCAGCAGAGAGGTACTGCTCCTTGTGCAGCAGGGCTACCCAATAGGCAGTGTGCCCATAATAATAGCTCAGAGGCTGGTCTGTGGGCATATTTATATCCAGTTTAATTACATGCAAATTAAGGGCAGAGAGAAAAAAAGGGAAATAACTTCTGGATTGTTGGGTCATTGCTATGGAAAGGTATGGTAACTTCTATTGTTACCATGGCAATGGTAAACTGACATGGCACGCCAGTGCGCATGTCTTATGGAAAGTTGCTTCACCTTGTCTCTGTTTTTTTGCAACTTCCGCCTCCTGGGTTCAAGCAATTCTCCTGCCTCAGCTTCCTGAGTAGCTGGGACTACAGGCACGTGCCACCATGCCCAGCTAATTTTTTGTAGTTTTAGTAGAGATGGGGTTTCACCATGTTGACAGGATGGTCTCCATCTCTTGACCTCGTGATCCACTTGCCTCAGCCTCCCAAAGTGCTGAGATTACAGGCTTGAGCCACCGTGCCCAGCCACCTTGTCTCTGTTTTAACTAGTCCTCAATTTGGTCCAAAGTTTGAGCCCCCACTTACAGAGTTGAGTCGTGCCTTTTACTTCATTATCAACTTACAGTCCTGGGGATTCTGCAGGATACACACAATAGAGGGAGAGAATCTTGGGTGCTGTTTTGGAATTCTGCTTAACCCAGACTACAATAGTCATTTCTACTTCTGTTCCATAATCTTTTGCTATTTTTCCTTTTTTCCATCTTCTTTAATCTGCGTATTTAAATATAGATATTTTCTGTTCATCTGTCTTCCAGTTACTAAGCCTCTATTCTGCAGTGTCTGCTCTGCTGTTAAACCCATTTTCCAAGGTTCTAATTTCACTTGTATTTTTTAGTTCTAGTATTATTATTATTATTTTTTAGAATTCAAATCTCTGGTGAAATTCTACATAGTTTAAGCTATATTATTCATTTGTCTCCTGTACTTTCTGGAACATATTAATCATAACTATTTTAACATTCTAACATTCTTACTATTAACTCTGCTATCTAGTTCATCGATGAATCTAATTATATTTTTTCTTTCTCTTAATTTTAAGCCAGTTTTTCTTGTCACTTTGTATGGCTTATAATATTGTATTAAATTCTGAACGTTATGTATGAAAAGGATCTAATAAAATTGTATAATTGTATTTCTCTTTTTATTTTTGCATTGTGTATTTATTAATGTGTAGGCTCCTATGTCTACACATTAATAATTGTCACATATTTTTGATGAATTATTTATCTTTCTAAAATGCCCCTTTCCATCTCTGATAATATTCTTTGTCTTGAAGTTTATTTTACATGATATGAAATAATTATCATAGCTTTAGTTTGCTATTTTTATGGTGTATTTTATTTCTATCCTTTTGTTTTTCACCTATCTGTGTCTTTATGTTTAGGCTGTCTCCTGTAGCCAGCATAGAGTAAGTATGGATATACCTTTTCTCCAATTCTGTTTTTTAATTTGAGTTTCAAAATTATTTACATTTAATGTAATTATCAATACAGCTGACTTTAGATCTACCTGCCCATTTTATTATCGGAATTGAATATACTTTACTATTTCATTTTAATATACCTTGAAATTTTGGTTTATCTCTTTGAATTGATTTTTAATTGAATGGCTTTTAGATTATATAACATTTCACAGTCTATTTAGAATTAATATTATAGAACATAGTATAATATAAAACCCACCATATATGTATAAAACTCACCATATATGTGCCTTTTCTTCTCCCCAGTAACATTTATATTGGGGTTGTAACATGTTTTATAGCTTCACATATAATCAAATTTGTGATAGATAATATTATGGTTTGCTTAAAAAGCAATCATGTACTTAAAATACCATATGAAAATAAAATAGTCTTATATTTACCCAGAAATTTAATATTCATCATTCATGAGAATCTGAGCTTCCCTCAGCATTATCATTTACCTTAAGTTTGAAGAACTTATTCTGGCATTTCTTGTAAAGGAGGTCAGCTGGTGACATCCTCTTAGTATTCTTTCAATTTAAAATATCTTTGTCTTGCCTTCATTCCTAAAGAATATTTTCACTAGACATTGAATTCTGGGGTGATCTTATTTTCTTTGAAAACTGTAAATATGATGCTTCTCTGTCTTCTGGCATCTATGCTTTCTGAGGACATATCTGTGGTGATTCAAATAATTGATTTACTTGTATATAATAAGTATTGTTTTATCTAGCTATTTTCAATATGTCTTTCTTTTAATTTTGGTTTTCATTAGTGTGATGGTTTTGTTTTCTTTGAGTTTATTCTCAAAGAATTCACTGAATTATCCTCAAGGAATTCACTGAACTTCTTGAATCCATAAAGTTATATTTTTACCAAATTTGGGGAGTTTTCAGTAATTTTAAATTTAAATGCCTTTTTCTGCCCCGATATCTTTCTTTTCTTCACAATTCAGCTGCTTTTCTTTATTTAGAACTTTTATAGGTAGTTACTGTTTGCATATTTTAAACAGAATTTTTATTTGTAATCAGTTGGAAGGATGAGACTTGGAGGACTTATGTCAGAAAAGGGACTCTCACCAATTATTTTAAATGCTGTAAAATTGTATAACAAATAATGATACAATAAATATTGTGGCTTTTAAATTCATGTTCACATATTAGAAAATTCTTTGAGATACCTCCAGACTAAGGAAGTATGTGTATTTTCTTTTTGTATCTTTGGTTTGGAATAAATTTTAGTACATTTAAGCACTTTTTTTTTTTTTTAAAGATAGGGTTTCACCATGTTGGTCAGGCTGGTCTTGAACCCCTGACCTCAGGTGATCCACCCACCTTGGCCTCCAAAGTGCCTGGATTACAAGTGTGAGCCACCAGGCCCAGGCTTAAGCACTATTTTTATCCTCTGTGTTTTGAACTAAGATTGTGGCTGTTTTATTGTTTCATCAGATGTAGAGCTTCTTTCTTTCCAGCCTTACTCTTTGCTTTAATTTCTGCGATGCCAGTTGAGTAGTTGCCTCTTTACCCTGCAGGTAATAGAACACAAGTATACATTCTCTAGTGTTCTCCCACAAAATTTAGATTATTTTATGCCTCTGTTAGTCTAACATTTTATACTAACATTGTATACATAAATCCATTATAGTAATAGCAAGTTTATGAAAATAATATTTAACTCTAATATAAAAACAACTGAGATAGTCTTTTTTTAAATTTGATAAATTGAAAAATGTTGATAGTTCAAATCAACACATAATCTTATATATATCTGGTGTTATAAACTTTTAAAATATATTCTTAAGCAATTTAGAAATATATATCAAACAACCTTTAAAATGCTGATGCTCTTAGATGCAGTATTTTTAATAGTAAGTCTCAATTCTAAGAAAATGAAAGAGATGTTGTACATATAAGTAATATTTATAAAATCAGAAGGAAATAAATTGCCAAGTTATGTTATAGAAATGAGTTTGTGTAGATGGTGATGTATATACTTGAAAGAATAATATGAAACTTCCAGAGTGACTAGTTCAAAAATAAGAGAAATAAGAAGTAGAAAAATAATTTAAAAAAGTAAATTAAAAGATAAGAAGAAAAAATGTATACATATAATATAAAATTCAGTTAAAAAGCTTGATTATATGCTGTACTTGTTATGGAATTTGTATCTTTGGTTTACTGTTACTTTTGTATCTAGATTACTGCTTGTTACTTTGCAGATGCTCAATAAATATTTGTCAAATGAATAACCATTATAATGTTACTTTAAAAATTTAGGCCAGTTTTTGATGAAGTAGTAGTTGTTCATTGTAAATAATTCAAATATTTTAAGCTGCACTGTTAAACATGTCTTCTTTCTATCACAGGCCATTGATACCTTGTGATCATATTCAGAGGCAACAAATTTTACCTTCTCTTTTTATGCGTCATTATAGAAATATACATGTTAAAGCTTATAGAGCCTTTGTATACAAATAAGAGCATGCTACATATTTTTATGTGCTTTGTTCTTTTATTTAACTTGATATCTTAGAAAATGAAAAATGTACTTTAAAATAATACCCATCTTTGAGGACTTGACTATTTTTACTTTTTTCAATTTTCTGTATCTTAAAAATGTTTCCAGTGAACACGAATATTTTTATAATGAAAAGTAAAGTTTAAGTTAGCACTATATTTTCATTACCATTACTCTGCTCTCATAACTGTGTAGAGATTAATAATTTCCTCTCAGCTGAGAGTGCATTTGGGTAAAAAAAATACTCATGTTAAAGGCTCACAAGACTTTATCTAAAATTCTTGCATTCAAGTATCTCAATTGTTGGATTTAAAAAAGAAATACAGTACCTAATCATTGTATATTATATTCCACACTCAGCAGAGCAGCAACTGTAATTAAACATTAATATTTCTATACCAACACTTATGATATTCTCATTTAGAGAGAGAAATGAAAACATTAAATAGTTTTACATTATTCTAGATCAAATTTTTTCATCAAATAAGCTACAAAGAAAACCATTTGGTTTTCAAAGTTCTCTGGACTTGAAAATTCTGTGTGGAGGACTGTGGGCCTATATTATTATATACAAAATAAAGTCTTTTTAGTATGATTTCAAAACCTTTCACAATTGCGTAAATGTCTATATTTTAAATCTCAGCTAAAATTTCATTTTCATTTAATTTGTTATATTATTTTAAATTTCCTTTTATTTATAGATCTAATAATTACTTGTGAATTTGAATATAAACATTTTGAAGAAAATTTCTTAAATTAACAGAACTTTTCCTAAGTAACTATAATTATGCACACACACACACACACACACACACACAGATTCTCTGCCATGTAAAATATCTTCGAAAATCATTAATGTTTCATTTCTAAAAAATACGTAGCAGGCTTAATATAAAGACATTTTGAAATAAAACTATTGAGTCTCCCTGCAGTTATTGATTTAATTTTTATTTTATGATAAGAGCTTTTGTTTATGACTATTTTTCTGAAAGATTGCTTCCTGTTTTCACTGCTTACAGGCTTACTACAATTGTTCTTGCATTAAAGAAGGGTTAACAACTGAAGATGGTGAAGGTGATTTTATTGATGCTAGACCTGGGAAATGTGATGCAAAGTGCAACAAATTACCTTTGTTCCTTGCTTTCATTTTTTCTACACTTGTATTTTCTTCTTTTTGTAGTGTACCAATCATCTTGGCCATCATTCGGTATGTATATATCAGTCATTATTATTTTTTATTTACTATATAAGAAAAGTAATTTTAGAAAGATTTTAGAATTTTGTAGCAAATAATTTGCTCTGTGTTTCATGGTAGCAAATGCAGAGGGAAAGTTGTTAAATTATCACAATTCATGTATATGATTATTTCTCTTTTAGCTAATTTATTTGCATAAAGTGTGTAAAAATCACATTGTTTAACTTAAAACAATGTATTTACCTAATTTAACACACATAGAAACGTCATAAATGTGGGAAAAATTATTAATATTAACACAGATTTGATTATAATATTGACTTATTATAATTGGTTATAGGAATTTATTAACATCAATTTTGGTTAATTTCGCTGTGAGAAAACATGAGTGTCATCAACAAAGGAGTGAATAACTTTTAGAATTTCAGTACATAATTTTTATTATTATTCTAAAGAAAACCGACATTTATTATTCATGTGTTCTTCCTAAATACATGAAATCAATTTAGTATTCATTTGTGTCATAGTACAGAAAAATTTTTTGTTATTTTTAATTTTGTTTTTAACACACTAACAAAACACCTTAAGACATGAGAAACCTGCATAGGCTGACCAGTAAACAAAGTGAGAAAAATGGTAATTTCTATTTGAGTTGATTCGGAACTGCTATAGGATCTATTCCATGAAATGAGCTATGAAGATAAATGATTTCTTATAATGCAAGCAGGCTGAGGACAAGGCCTTAGCAGTGAAAGTGAGGCCAAAAAATGTTTGAAATATCCCAGGCAAGAGTTTTCTAGGACAGGAATAGCATGATGATGAATGAGACCAAGAGATCTGAGCTAGGTAAGGGCTTAATTCACATTAACACGACCTTTGTTGCCATGTTAATGTGAATGTTATTCTGTGTACACACCTGGGAACCACTGAAAACACCAAACCTTAGGAGCAAAAGTGATCAGATGGCATTTTAGATAGAATGTTTTGAAAATATTGTGATAGATGGGACTGAGGGGAAACCCTGGAGAAAAAGGAAGGCACTCTTAGAATTTAGTAGTGGTGGCCAGACACAGTGGCACACGCCTGTAATCCCAGCACATTGGAAGACAGTCGTGGATGGGTCATTTGAGGTCAGGAGTTCCAAGACCAGCCTGGCCAACATGTGAATCCCCATCTCTACTAAAAATACAAAAACTAGCCAGGTATGGTGGCGAGGGCCTGTAATCACAGCTACTCGGAAGTCTGAGGCAGGAGAATCCCTTGAACCTGGGGCAGAGACTGCAATGAGCCAAGATCACGCCATTGCACTACAGCCTGGGTGATAGAGTGAGACTCCAATAAATAAATAAATAAGAGGGCAAAGCTTATTAATTTGATATACCTGGTATAAAATATGGAGAAATCTAGGATTATATCCAGACTTGCAGTTTGGAACTGAATGAATGATAAGTCCATTAACTGACATAGGAAATACAAGGAAAAGAGAAAGCTCAAACTGAAGATGATCAATACAATATTGAACATTTATTAGTTAATGTTCATGTGAAACATTCAAACAATGTTTCCAGCAGTGAGATGAGAGAGATAAAAGTAACATTTTAGAAGTTTAGTTCTGAATGTCACTTCTCTTGATAACTAGGCAAAGAAAATAAAACACACACACATACATTATAGTTTCAGTACAATTATGACATAGACCCAAAAAATGACAAAGTTGAAATTGCATATAAGCGTTGCCAAAATTCAAGCAGGACTGGAAACCAGCTTATAGATTCAGAAACATGTTATGAGGAACAGAAAATACAGACAGGACTGCAGGGCTGACAGATCACAGATATCTCCAACATGTATTTCAGAAGGAGAGTGTTTGGTCTTGATATGGATCTTCTGGGAGTAAGACTTAGGTAGATAAGTCAAGGAAGAATCTCTCAGGAAAGAATGAGAAAAAGGCTTGAAAATTTCACAGGAGGTCCAGACATGGCACACCTCAAAACAGCCAGGAAATACACTTTCTGCAAAGGAATGCATACAACCTCTGAAAGTAAGAAATGTGAAGAGATTTTAGAAACCCTGGGCTGTCAGTAAAAACTGAACTAGGACAAATTTGGAGAGGCAGAGGAAGTGTTAATACACATGGGAGTCTTATTTAACTCTATTGTATCAATAGAAAAGATAACTTGGAGGTTCAAAGCTTGGCCCATGCACCATACCTGAAAGTTTCCTTTAGTTTAAGAAAAAATATCTCATTCAAATCTGAGTAAGTAGAAAAGGAAAAGATTCTGCCTGTGTACAAAATTACAAATAACTGTTATGAATGAAATGAAAATGATCAAATATTACTTTACTATAGAAAAAACTCACCAAAAAATGTTACCATGAATCCGATAAAAATATAAAGGTAAGTACATGTGAGTTTAAACTTTAAAAATGAAACAATCATGGCCACAGAATAGAAGAAAAGAACTAGATGGAGGAGGCTTGAAATAAGAATGGACAGAACTCAGAAACTAAATAAAAGAGAAAAAACTTCAGAAATAAAACCTAGATTATAAATCACAAAATGAAGAAAAGACAACCTAGAAATCAAGTAAGGGGCATTAAAAAAAAGAGAGAGAGAGAGAAATCTTGAGAATATAAAATAAAAATAAAGAAATAAAGTATGGCCAGGCGCGGTGGCTCACACCTGTAATCCCAGCACTTTGGGAGGCCAAGGCTGGTGGATCATCAGGTCAAGAGATCGAGACCATCCTGGTTAACATGGTGAAACCCCGTCTCTACTAAAAATACAAAAATTAGCTGGGCATGGTGGCATGTGCCTGTAGTCCCAGCTACTCGGGAGGCTGAAGCAGGAGAATTGCTTGAACCCAGGAGGCAGAGGTCATGGTGAGCCGAGATCACACCATTGCACTCCAGCCTGGGTAACAAGAAGTGAAACTCTGTCTAAAAAAAAAAGGAAGAAAGAAAGAAAATATTAAAGTGACAAATATAAACAATATGAAAAAAAAAAAGATTGAGGATACATATAATTGGAATTCCTAAAAAAGAACACCTAAACAATCAAACAATATATATTTCAATCTTGAATTTATTTAAACTTTACTGAAATAATGATATATATAAATAAATACTGAAATAATAAAAATAATGAATAAATACTAAAGTAATATAAGATGTGAATGTCCGTATTGAAATAGAACACTAAGTGTCTAGGGAAATTGACCCAGAACAATCAGTACTGTGATATGTCAAAAAAAAAAAATTAGTTAATTTAAATGTGAAAAAAAGTAAACTTCTTGTCATCTAAGAATAGGGAAAGCAAAAAAGTTTGGAATCAGATTTTGGAATTGCAGTATTCATCATTAGAAGACTGGAGAAACAATTTTCAAAGAAATAACATTTAAGCTAATTATTTCAACATCAACAAAAGGCCCTACTAGTATAAAGAGTTTTGATATGGAAGAACTCAAGAAATGTTATCTTAAATGATTAGTATGGCTTAAGTGTTTATCCTCTCTGAAACTCATGTTGAGAGTTAATCCCCATTGTAATAGTATTAAGAGAATGGGCAATCTGACTATTGTATTTGAGAGGTGGAACTTTTGGGAGGTAATTAGGATTAGATAAAGTCATGAGAGTGAAGCATTCATGGCTCTGTAAGAGGAAAAGGAGAGACCTGAGCTAGTATACCCAGTCCCCTGAACATGGGCTACCCAGTACTGCCTCAGGACCCTGCAGAGTCCCTACCAGCCAAAAGATGTGTATTGTGTTACACATATACATGTCACTATTGGGAGAAGTTGGGAGAAGATAAACGGCAAGCTTTGTACTATTTTTACAGTTTTCTGTGTGGAGATAATACTTTAAAAAAAGTGAACAACAAAACACGCACACACACACATATACACACACACTCAAATATCACACAAAAGCAGTCTGACATGAACAAACAGAAAAGATGTGTCTTGTGTTATTGAAAGCCAACACCACAAGTATATCAATTCTCCTTAAGTTAATTTATAATGAAAATACCAGTAGAATTGTGGAACTATATAACCAGATTCTAAAGTTCTTATGGAAAAATAACAAGCAAGAGTAGCTTGGGAATCTAAAACAGAGAAGCACAATAATTGATGCCTACCATCATAAGCTAAAAGGCACCATAAAAATCTCAATAATTAAAAAAAAAAGCAGTGACTTATAAACAAACAGAGAGTATAGAAATAAACCTCTTGTAGAAGGTTATATTAAATTGTATGTGCACATCAAAAAAAGAAAAAAGAAAGAAAGAAATACACCTCAACTCTTTATTAGTCTGGCTAGCAGTCTATCTATTTTATTGATCTTTTCAAAAAATAAGCTCCTAGATTCATTGATTTTTTTTGAAGGGTTTTTGTGTGTGTGTCTCTATTTCCTTCAGTTCCACCCTAATCTTAGTTATTTCTTGTCTTCTGCTAGCTTTTGAATTTGATTAATCTTACTCTTCTAGTTATTTTAATTGTGATGTTAGGGTGTCAATTTTAGGTCTTGCCTTGTTTCTCTTGTGTGGATTTAGTGCTGTAAATTTTCCTCTAGACACTGCTTTAAATGTGTCTGAGCGATTCTGGTACACTATATCTTCGTTCACACTGGTATCAAAGAACATCTTTATTTTTGCCTTCATTTCATTGTTTATCCAGTAGTCACTCAGGAGCAGGTTGTTCAGTTTCCATGTAGTTGTGCAGTTTTGAGTGAGTTTCTTAATCCTAAGTTCTAATTTGATTGCACTGTGGTCTGAGAGACCATTATGATTTTTGTTCTTTTGCGTTTGCTGAGGAGTGTTTTACTTCCAATTATGTGCTCAGTTTTGGAATAAGTATGATGTGGTGCTGAGAAGAATGTATATTCTGTGGATTTGGGGTGAAGGGTTCCATAGATGTTTATTAGGTCTGCTTGGTCCAGATCTGAGTCGAAGTCCTGGATATTATTGTTAATTTTCTGTCTCATTGATCTGCCTAATATTGACAGTGGAGTGTTAAAGTCTCCCACTATTATTGTGTGGGAGTCAAAGTCTCTTGGTAGGTCATAAAGAACTTACTTTATGAATATGGGTCTTCCTGTATTGAGTGCATATATATTTAATATAGTTAGCTCTTCTTGTTCCATTGATCCCTTTACCATTATGTAATGCCCTTGTCTCTTTTGATCTCTATTGGCTTAAAGTCTGTTTTATCAGAGACTAGGATTGAAACCTCTCCTTTTTTTTTTTGATCTCCATTTGCTTGGTAAATCACCCTACATCCCTTTATTTTGAGCCTATGTGTGTCTTTTTCATGTGAGATAGGTCTCCTGAATATAGCACACTGATGGGTCTTGACTCTTTATTCAATTTGCCAGTCTGTGTCTTTTGATTGGGGCATTTAGCCCATTTACATTTAAGGTTAATATTGTTATGTGTGAATTTGATCCTGCCATTTTGATGCTAGCTGGTAGTTTTGCCCATTTGTTGATGCAGTTTCTTCATAGTGTCAACGGTCTTTACAATTTGGTATGTTTTTGCAGTGGTTGGTAGTGATTGTTCCTTTCCATGTTTAGTGCTTCCTTTGGGAGCTCTGGTAAGGCAGGCCTGGTGGGGACAAAATCTCTCAGCATTTACTTGTCCATAAAGGTTTTTATTTCTCCCTCACTTATGAAGCTTAGTTTGCTGGATATAAAATTCTGGGTTGAAAATTCTTTTCTGTAAGGATGTTCAATAAGACCGATTAACTATTTAAATAGACGACCTAACATTGTTAAAACTCTAGAAGAAAACCTAGGCAATACCATTCAGGACATAGGCATAGGCAAGGACTTCATGACTAAAACACCAAAAGCAATGGCAAAAAAAGCTAAAATAGACACATAGGATCTAATTAAACTAAAGAGCTTCTGCATAGCAAAAGAAACTATCATTAGAGTGAACAAGCAACTGAAAGAACGGGAAAAAATTTTTTGCAATCTATCCGTCTGACAAAAGACTATTATCCAGAATCTACAGAGAACTTAAACAGCTTTACAAAGAAACAAACAAAACAAAACTACACTACATCAAAAAGTGGGCAAAGGATATGAACAGACACTTTCGAAAGAAAACATTTATGCAGCCAACAGACATGAAAAAAAGCTCATCATCACTGGTCATTACAGAAATGCAAATTAAAACCACATTGAGATACCATCTCACTCCAGTTAGAATGACTATCATTAAAAATCAGGAGACAACAGATGCTGAAGTGGATGTGGAGAAATAGGAGTACTTTTACACTGTTGGTGGAAATGTAAATTAGTTCAACCATTGTGGAAGACAGCGTGGTGATTCCACAAAGATTGAGAAATAGAAATATCATTTGACCCAGCTATCCCATTACTGGGTATATATCCAAAGGATTACATATTGTTCTATTATAAAGACAGATGTTTATTGCGGCACTGTTTACAATAGCAAAGACTTGGAACCAACACAAATGCCCATCAATGATAGACTGGATAAAGAAAATGTGGCACATATACCCCATGGAATACTAAGCAGCCATAAAAAAGGATGAGTTTACATCATTTGCAGGGACAGAGATGAAACTGGAGACCATCATTCTTAGCAAACTAACACAAGAACAGAAAGTCAAAACCACATGTTCTCACACATAAGTGGGTGTTGAACAGTGAGAACACATGGACACAGGAAAGGAACATCACACACCAGGGCCTGTGAGGGGATGGTGGGGGGGGGCAGGGGAGGGATAGCAGGGAATGGGAGGCTAGAGGAAGGACAGCATCAGGAGAAACACCTAGCGTAGATGACAGAATGATGGATTCAGCCAACCACCATGTCATATGTATACCTCGGTAACAAACCTGCATGTTCTGCACATGTACCCCAGAACTTAAAGTATAATTAAAAAAGAAAGAAAGAAAGAAAGAAAGAAACTCCAACTTATATGGGAATTTTAATCTTAAATAAGTACAGCAAAGATGGACTGTTGAAAAGTGGCTCCAGTGTGACATGATATATATTTTTTTTCCCAAAATTATTCCCATTGCTACCCATCTCCTAAAGGTTACAATTTAAACTACTTTCTTTTATACTTTCAGTGTTTCTTTATATATATAAGTAACTATAAATATACACCTCAATATTCGTCCTTTCAACACAGGAGGTAGCATACTATATTCACCATTCTCTATTTTGATTTTTTAATGTAACAATATATACTTAATATCTCTCTTTATATAAACATAGAGACCCTCTCTATTTATTTTTTACTGTTGCATAATATTGCATTGCTCAGAAGTGCAATCATTTTTTCAACCAGCCTGTTCCTTTGCACTTAGCTTTTTCTCAGATTTTTATTATCTATATTACATTATTTGTATGATATTATACTACATATAATATTATGTGTAATATGATATAGATAACCTTACAGAAAGAACTTTACCTATTTGCAGATAAACACAGGATGGGAGTATAAGCAAGCAAATTTCTCCAGTGTGCCTTCTTTACACTGTTTTGCTTTCCAAAGCATGTAATAATATTACAAATTCAACAAAGTTCAATCTTTAAAAGTTCAATAAAAGTCAAAGCTGAAGATGTTAAATGTGAAATTATTGTCAAATAAGTGATCATTAAAGCCGTGGAAATGGGATAGCTTTCAGTGATTTGCAACAAGTTAATGCTCATATAGAGAAAAATTGGAAAGGCTGATTTAAATGATAAAAGTCATATATTTAAAGTCAAAAAGAAGCGAAGGACTAAAGGGATCAAACTTCCAGAGAGAACAGAAGCTTTCAGAGGTGAACTGGGCATCTAAAGCTGCCCGTGAGGTACTTGCCAAATTCTTGATGCAGGCTAGATGCTGACAATTTGGACTAGGCCCAGGCTGAGCGTCACAACCGGAAGACAAGCAAACAGGCAGAGTTTACAGCGATCACATGGGGCTAAGAATGACAAACTAATTTTTCCTCTTGAGAAATTTGCTAAAATCTGAAGCAGTGAAGGGCTTCAGTATAAACAATAAAGAATCATGATTTCTCCATATCTTTCCATTGAGAGGCTCATTAAGAAAACTAGTTCTTCAACATTTTCCCCGTGTCCTCATAATTTTAACATATTTATGCCCCTTAATTGTGGTAATCATTGTGTATTCAAACAAGAGAGTGGGTGAGCACTTTAAGGACAAATATGGAATAAAAGAGGAACACAAACGAACAGGTCTCTGCTCCTCTGATGAATGTTAGGTGTAACAAGGTAGACAGAATAAAAAAAATGTAGTTTCACTAATAAATATTTAATTGTAATATTAAAATATACCCTGAAAAAAATGTAGAAAAACACAATGAGAAAATTACATGATAGTCTAACTTATTCTGGGGATTCAGGGAGGGTATTCCTGAAGAAATTGCATTTGAACCAAACCCTGAAGGATGAGAGGTAAGTTCTTCACACAGTGGGAACAACAGATGCAAAATGTCTGGTGGGAGAAGTAGCTTTATAAGAGTGTTCTATTATAGAATGTGGTAAGCAAGGAGGGTGATGGGACAAAAGTTTGGAGGTGGCAGGAAATACACTGATTAGATCAGGCTGACCATTTCAAATTTTCTTTGCAATTCTAGATTAAATTCTAAGAACAATGGGAAGACATTGAAGGATCCTAGTGTGAGGCAGTAGAATAATCAGAATTTCATCTTAAAAAATCACTTTAGTTCTTATATGGAGAATGTACGGAAGGGATAAGGATTGGCTGTGGTATATGAGAAAAAAAGACCTTTTCAAAAATGCCTTTTTACAAGATTTGGGCTTGAGAAGTGTGTAAATGAAGATTCCATTTTTATGATTTTTTTAAACAGGGAGTTCTAAGGGAAGAACAGATTTTGTGCAAGACAACAACTTACATTTAGAACCCATGTTCATAAGAAATATATGGACTAAAAATATAAATTTAGAGGCCATACAAAAGATGATGAAAGCTTCCTTTTACATTTTGGGAGAGTATTGACAATTTTTGTTTATTTCACAAAATCCTTAAATGATTCTTTTATAGATCAAATTGTAATTTTTTAATGCTACTTTTTTTGTTAAAGCACTATAGTTTTTCATTAAAATCTTAATTTTGCATACATATCTCTTATTTCTGTGCTATTCACTTAACTAATTTTGGAAAATCCTGGAAATTATTAATCTTTCATTTTGTTTTCTATATTAGTTAGAAAAACGGTTGCAGTCAAATTGAAGATACATAAATACTACTTCCTTATGAATAATGGTCAGCTATATATGTGCTCCAATATCATATGGCATATAAGAGAACTACTTATGCTAAAAAAGGAGAGCACTGAATTATAGTTAGGCAACATTTCCATTTTATATCAAAAACTATACTAAAGTGTGATTTGAAAACATGACACTTTTTTAACTCTTTTATACTGAATCTGCTCATAATAAAAGTGTAAATTATTATTTATTTAACAATTTAGTTATTTGAGAATTGGTTAATTTGTTTTTATTTTTCTAATAGTAAATATATGGGGAAGAAATATATTTTTACTAGGTTGATCTGGGTAGAATTGTCTCACTTTCTGCAAAATATTACAAAATACTGTGTATATGCTATATTTTTATAAATTGATTATTTTGGATGAAGTACGGGTCATAATACAGTTTATTGTCCAAGTTTAAAGGCAAAGTAACAAAGAGTAAGCATTGAGTTTATTTTAAATGCCCATTAATAATATAGTCCATATTTTTTAACTTTCTAAAATGTTTAAGGATTATTTTTAATTGTATTTTTATTTTCCAACTCCTAATATGTCCTGTCGTGCATTTTTTTTTTTTTTAAATACATACTTGGTTTGATCAGTAGGAAATACTGCAATCTTCATTCTTTATATTTGGAAAAGTTATTTTTTCATTTATTTTAGGTTTTAAATAGTGAGTGTAGTAGTCACAGGTCAAACACGAAAGAGGTGGCACCGTCAAATTAGAACAATTTTAGTAATATTGAATAAAGTGACTATTTAAAACATAGGTAAGGCGTAAGGAATTCCAAAAAAATAGTGCATTATCTCTGGTATCCTTCCACTCCAGGCCTGAAGGGAAACAAAGGCTGGAAAGGAAAAAGGGGTCCTGTAGGGAGGACTCTTTCCCTCATCGGACACAATCAGCCTGGGTAACTGCCTGGAGGGAGCCTTGGAATACAGATCTTGACCTCACTTTCCTCCCTCACTCAGAAGTGTCCCAATCAGTAGCCAGAAGACAGGAGAGCCCATTGATATAGTCCATTTACCTCAACCTCCCAGGGCAGAGAGCAAGGTAGAAAAATGTGGAGAGTGAATCTCACAGGGGTTAAAAAAAAAAAATCTAAAATAATAGGTGTACATGACAGAATGAAAAAAAGATAAGTATAAAATCTAGCACTCTTTCCAGCAAAGGAAAGGGAGCAGGGGCAGAGGGTTTGGGCCGTGAAAACCTTCCTCTTTCGGAAGATCAAGGACCTTTGGAATTGGCTGGCAAGGGGCATAATATGGAGAAAGGGGGAGTTGTAGTCCTTTAACAGGCCAGCTTAAACTGGCTGAAGATTCTTAGTACAACTGATGCACCAAAAAAATATATATATATATATACAGTATACATTCTTAGTGCTAATAAAAATGATGTACTGACTATATCATTGCTATTTACTTTTAGAGTTGTACCTGAAACACTGCGTTCTCTGGCCTTGGGTGTAAGCTATGTGATTTTGAGAATATTTGGTATGTATTTTTGGCCATCTTTTATTACATCAAATCGGTTTTTTTAATTTGTATATGTGTCTACATATATATTTAGTATTACAAGTAAATAATGGTAAATGACACAAAGCAAGTGAAAGGGCAGGCTGCTTTGCAGAATTTAGGAGACAATGTAAAGAGGGAATACCTAATTCTCAAATTATCAAATAAAATATGCATATGATATTTGATCAGAAGAGACAACAAATTTAATTTGAAATATATTAATCGTCTCAGACATGTGGTTTGGTAAGCTCATAGAAAACTCTTGTAATACTTTACGTTGTCTGCATGTTTGGGAAGTCACTAACCTAGCCTAAGGATTTTTAAAATTTTCATCACCAACAACACTGAATCTAATGTTTTCAAAGACTTATTTGTTCCTAAGAACAAATAAATGTCGGGGGGTAATGTGTTATTTTCTTTGGCTTTCTTAAATAGCAAAAACTAGATTTCAAATGCAAATTATGACCATTTTAGAACCTCTGATTGACTAAGTTCATGGATTGCAAGACTGAAAGACATATAATAAAAAAATGTAGAAAAATCTAAGTGTGGCTCTGATAGGGATCAGAGACATCATTCTATAGCTAGATCTACATGCTTGATTAAAATTAGCTTTTTTAACTGGGAAAAATTAGAGAATATTTTTGTTTTGGACAATGATTCACTAGATCAGAGATTTGTAATGGAAGAGGTAACATAGGAAACAGTCAGTACACAGGAAGTTTCTTGCATCAGAAAGGGAGCCAGTGAGGCTGATGTATTTTTGAATGGGAGAGAGTAGATTAAGATGTTACTAAATATTGTAGACAAAAACGGTCTATAGATATTTCAGAGTTTTTCTACCAGATAATTTTAAGCAGATGATAGATATTATTTGATTTACATTTAAAATATAACACTGGCTAGGAACAGTGCTTACGTTTGTAATCCCAGCACTTTGGGATGCTGAGGAGGGAGGATTCCTTGAGGCCTGGAGTTGGAGACCAGCTTTGGCAATATAACAAGACTCTGTCTCTAATAATAATAATAATAATAATAATAATTTTAAAAGTAAAAAAGTAAAAGGTAACTCTGCTGATAGAGGAAAAAGTACTTACAGAAAATAAATGTGGAGGAAAAGAAAAGGAAGGCTTTTGCTGAAGTCTAACAATTATATTAGGTCGGGTATAGTGGCTCACTCTTGTAACCCCAGCACTTTGGGAGGCTGAAGCTGGTGGATCACCTGAGGTCAGGAGTTTGAGACCAGCCTGGCCAACATGGTAAAACCTCATTTCTACTAAAATAGAAAAATTAGCTGGGCATGGTGGCAGGCATCTGTAATCCTAGCCACTCAGGAGGCTGAGGCACGAGAATATCTTGAACCTGGTAGACAGGCTGCAGTGAGCAGAGATCATACCACTACACTCCAGCTTGGGCAACAGAGCAAGACTTTGTCTCAAAAGAAAAAAAAAAGCATTAAAGTGGATTCTAGGGTTTGTAGTAGAGATAGAGTGAAAACAGTATATCCAAAATATCTTTGGAATTAGTGTTACAAAGATGTATGATGGATTGGGAAAAGATGGTAAAAAATAGAAAAAATGAATAGTAGTCTATTTTTTTTAACCTTGAGCAATTATAAAAAAGAGAACGCTGTCACTCACCAAAAGGAGTGAATCTAGATAATGGGGATTGGCAAGAATCAAGAGTCGTTTAGGCAAGAAGGTTCTGATATTTGCTTAAGAAAGATGATTAATCGTCAGAGATTTTAGTTCTGAGAATTTGAATCTGGTGTGTTTGGGGGCAACTCTGTGTGTGTGTGTGTGTGTGTGTGTGTGTGTGTGTAACTTTTCACTCACTTTTGGCTGAAAGTAACATTGTTGCTGTGGAGATTTTGTCTGAGACTATGTAGAGGTTTCCCTTAGGCAGCACAGCTGGTCCTCTGGATTTGAGGTCATCTGAATCTGGGGTTACTATAAACACATCAGTGTATTTGCATTTTCAGTTATTTTTCTCAATGTCCTGATAAATAACAGATATACATTTGCAAACTCATTTTTTCAGTAGTTGAAAATGTCACAGAGATCTTTGATTACATACTAACTTCACAAAATCAGTATTTGGTAATTCTGTTTTAAGTACTTTCTCCTAAGTTTTTCACACAAAATTAAAATAAATTGAAATGTCATCTAAATAACAACATGGACAACATTCTAAACAGATGCAAAACTACTAATTGTTTCATACCTACAGGGATATGGATTTTTTTTCTGAAAACTCACATTGTTTCCAGTGATTAACAATCCTATCTATAAATAAATTTTAGATAATTTAAGTGATATGTTTCGAATGATGATTCATCATTCATATATATTATGTGTGTATGCATTACATGTTTAAGAGAAAATAATTTTAATCCTGACCTATAGTGTTTTCATAAAGAATTTCAATCATTGCATTTCTCATAGGGACAATTCCTGGACCATTACTCTTTAAAACATCAGGAGAAAGTTCTTGTATTTTTCGAGACACTAATAAATGTGGACACACAGGACAATGTTGGATATATAACCAGACAAAAATGGCTTACCTATTGGTAGGAATATGTAAGTGATACGTATTAAGGAAATGGAGAGAAATAAAATTATTTTTAAGACTTATGGTTGTTTACAGTAAGGCAGAATTATAATAAACTGTGAATGAAATAAGTACTTTGATGAGTAAAGGAGGCTTAGCTTGCACAACAGAGTGAGACCACATCTCTACAAATAAAATTAAAAGAAATAAAAAATATATCCAAGCATATTGTCACATGCTATTCAGAGGTGAGAGGCTCTCTTGAGCTTGCGAGGTCGAGGCTACAGTGAGTCATAATTGTGCCAGCCTGAATGACAGAGTGAGACTCTCTCAAAAACAAAAAATTAAAAAAGGAGGATTATCTAGTTATATAGTACATTTTTTAGAAACTAAGTGCCATAGAATTTACGTGTTTGAGTCAGTGTATTAAATACATAATCGTTCCCAAATAAAGAATGATAATTAGCAGAATTTTAGTTTTGGGAAATATTTTTGCCCAAATACAAACAAATCTCTTGACATTGTAACCCTTTCTACCTCCACAGTAAAACATTGGATAAGTTTGAACAAAATTTTTGCACCATTGGAGAACATCACGCTACTCTTATTTCAGTTAAATATACACTTCGTATTTTTTCTTTTGTTCAACGATATAGTAGTGCCTAGAACACAGTAATCATTCAATATTTGCTGAATACATAAGAGATATAGGGAATCAAGATTCCATGGTGGTATGAGATGTGGTCAACGTGTTGGGAAAGTCTAGACATGTTTTTATTACTTAAGAAAACTTATCAAATCTTCCTGAATCATAATTTATTCATCTGTTAAGTGAGGATATTGTATTGCATAATTTCCGCAGTCTTAATCAGAGTGAACATTAAATGATTGCATTATATAAATACGTTTTGTGTTATAAATACTTTAAAGTGTTTACATGTTTTGTGGTTTCACTAAGTAGATTCAATAATTCAAAAAAACCGTAATGATAAACTCTAATATTTAAGAGTAACAAATATCTATTTCATAAAAGTAGAGAGCAATGCTTTCTAATTCTGAAATCAATTATTCAGCAAGCTTGACCTACAATGAAAACTGAATAAAATTTTAAAAAATCGAAGAGTAACATGACATTTGAGAAGTCAAAATTAACGTGTGGGAGGTAATTCAACAAAAACAGGAATTGTTCTTAAAGAAGTCTTAAAACTTTGCAGAGACTTTAAGTTTTTATTTTAGATATAATTGTCACATGGTTACCTGTTTTCGCAGTAGGTATTTGACAAAGTTGGTGAACTAGAAGAAATTCCAGTAAAGTGCTATTGAAAGGAGATATGAATAATAAAGAACATAAATAATTATGGTCAGATAGAAAATCTATGCAAAGATAGAAAACTGCAATACTATGCATATGTGGGAATTTAGTGTAAGCCAGTATATTTTTAAATGTATTTAATTGGTTATATGACTGAGAATAACTTGGTGTTCTTATTAAAAATACACATTCTGAGGCCCTGAATAGAATTCCAGGGACTGGAAGACATTAGCAAGGCTGAGGAATAGGAATTTTCAGCACTTATTTCCTTACAGAAACATTTATTTTACCATCCATGTGTGAACATACCTTCGGAAGAGCTACAGAAATTACATTGAGAGAATACAGCACCTGGATGTAGCAGAGAAATAAGAAAAGACACATTGAGGAGGATAGGAGGTATAGTTATGCATGACCTGCATCACCCTTCCCCCAAGTCTGGCAGAATAGTGCAGAGAGATACCCTACATGTGAAGGAATGAACTCTAAGCAAGAATCTGACTTTGCCATTGACTAGAAACCAAGTGTGCCTCAGTAAAATACAGCTCTAGGCTGATCCCCTTACCACCAGGCTCTAGGCAGAGACCTGTGGAGGAGTCTCCAGGTATGCCTCAAGTACAGGCTGACTCCCACAGACCTGCGCTTCAGGCTGGGACCCACAGACTATGCCCTCAGTCTGTGTTGCACAAGAGTGGCTCACAAAAACCTTAGCTTCAGGCCAGTATCTGCAGCCGCAGGCACTGGGCTGGGTACTTGCAGCCTGTGGCACCAGGCTGATACTCACAGACCCAACTTCCAGGCCATCCCTAGCAGATACAGGTTCCAGGTCTGTCCCCTGTGTTCCCAGGATCCAGAGTGATCCCCTTAGCCCTAGATTCCAATGGATATAGTGTCCAGGCTCACTCCAGCAGACTTTGATGCTGTCCTGTCCCCTGGAGACCCAGGCTTTAGAACCACCTCTGCAGATGCAGAAAAAAGGCCCATCCCTATGGCACTCAAGACCTGCCCCAGCACCATCTCAACCCCCATGAACCAAGGCTTGAGGTTGGCCCCCACAAACTCAGGGTCCAGGACTGCCCTCATGGGCTCAGTCAAATGTTCATCTCAGTGGACTTTGGCACCAGGCTAGCCAAGGTGAACACAAGATCCAGGCCCATCACAAAGGATCCAGGCTTTAGGTCAGATTCCATAGACCCATGCATCAAGCCAGCCCATCTGCTGACCCAGGAACTGGGTGAGTCAAGTATGTAAAGACTGGAATAACTGCCTACTTCTTCAAAAGTGCAGACTCCAATGCATGGGCACAGGATTACAAATAATCTGGAAAACACGACACCACCAAAGGAACAAAATAAAGCACCAGTAACTGACTCTAAAGAATGGAGACTCACCAGTTGTGGTGTTGTGTATCTGTAATTCCAGTTACTTGAGAGGTTTGGCAAAGGGCTGAGGCAGGAGGATCACTTGAGCCCAGGAATTCAAGACCAGCCTAGGAAACACAGTCAGATGCCATTCAAAAGAAAAAAAAGAAAAATAAAAAGCAGGAGATAAATGGAGACTTATGAACTGCCTGACACATAATTCATATCAGTCATCCTTAAGTTCAGTAAACTACAAGAGTACACAGACAAGGAAACAAAATCAAAAAAATAATACACAAACAAAATGAGAAATACAATAGATACAAGCCATAAAAAGGAATAAATTCTAGAGCTAAATAACACAATAATTGAACTGAAAAATTTCATAGAGAACTTCAATAGCAAAGTAGATCAAGCAGAATAAAGAATCAATGAGTTTGAAGGCAGGGCATTCAAAATTATCCAGTCAGAGGAGTAAATGATGTAAACATGAAGGAAAGCCTATTGGAATTATGGAACACCATGAAGCAAACCAATCTATGCATTGTGAGAGTCCCAGAAGGAACAAAGAAAGTGGTGGAAAGCCTATTTAAAGAAATAATGACAGAAACCTTCCCAAATCTGTAAAGAGAAATGAATATCCAGATCTATGGAGTGCAAGGAACACCAAATAGATAAGATGTAAGGAACTCTTCAATGAGACATTATAATCAAATTTTTGAAAGTCAAAGACAAGAAGAGAATTTTGAAAGCAATAAGAGAAAAGCAATTCATCACATATAAGGGAAACTGTGTAAGACTATAAACAGAAATTTTGCAGGCCAAGAGACAGTAGAATGATATATTTACTGTGCTAAAAGAAAGAAACTGCCAAACAGGAATATTACACCTGAGAAGTCCATCCATCAGAAATAAAGGAGAAGGATTTCCCAGAACAATAAAAACTGAGGGATTTCATCACCACTAGATCTGACTTACAAGAAATGCTAGAGAGGATCTTAAGCCCTGATGCTCAGGCCTGCTCGCCCCTGTGGAGTGTATTTTCATTTTCAATAAATATCTGCTTTTTTTGTTTGTTTGTTTAATAAAAAAGAGAAAGAAATGCTAAATGGAGTTCTTATGGTTGAATTGAAAGGTTGCTAACTAACCACATGAAAACATGTAAAAGTATAAAACTCAGTAGTAAATGTAAATACATGGTCAAATATATAGTCAAATTTAGAATACTCTAATACTATAATGGTGGTGATTAAATCATTTTTAACTGTACTATAAAACTTGATCAACAAAAATATTAAAAATAACTATAGCTACAGTAATATGTTAAGTAAATGTGGGATGAAAAGAAGTAGAGTTTTCATATGCAATGGAAGTTAAGTGGTTATCAGCATAAAACAGTTATACCTATAAGATACTTTATGTAAGCCCTATGGTAAGCAGACATTGTAAAAAAATAAGGTGTACATGCTTAAATTATAAAAAAGTTAAAAAGATTTAAAAAAGAAGGATACCACTGCAAAAAAAGTCTTCACAAAGGAAGACTGCAAGGAAAAAGAATGGAACATAGGAAAACAAGAGTCAGAAAACAGTCAGAAAGCAATTAAAAAATGGCAGTTGTGAGTCCTTAACTCTCAATAATTACTTTAAATGTAAATAGGTTAAAATCTCTAATCAAGTATTATAGACTGGCTGAACCTAATGTTTAGCCAGATTTTAACCAAAGTCAGCAGAAAAAAAGAAATGATAAAAATCAGAGCAAATGTCAATGAAATAGAGATTAGAAAAATAATAGAAAAAAATAACAAAATTAGGAGTTGGATTGTTGCTAAACAAATGAAACTGACAAACCATTAGCTAGACTAAGAAAAACAGACAGAAAACTCAAATAAATAAAATTATAAATAAAAGGCAACAAATTACAACTTATGCAACATAAATAAAAAGGATCATGAAACTATTATAAAAAATTAGACATCATATTGGATTAACTAGATAATATGAACAAATTCCTATAAACATAACACTTCACAAAGACATAATCATGAATAAGTAGAAAATCTGCTTAGACAAATAATGAATTAGGAGTTGAATTGGCAATCAAAAATCTCCCAACAAAGGAAAGCCCAGGAGTTGATGACTTCACTGGTTAATTCTGCTAAATATTTAAATAAAAAAATAATGCTAACCTTTCTCAAAATTAAAAAAAATATATATTGAAGAGGAAGAAACACTTCTAAATTTATTTATGAGACCAGAATTACCCTAATACCAAAGTTAGATGAAAACACTCAAAGAAAATAAAATTATGGGCCAACATCCCTAATGAACACAGATGCCAAAATCCTCAAGAAAATACTAGCAAATTGAATTCAACAATACATTTAAAAGGATCATATATTATGATCAAGAGGGATTTATTCCTGAGGTGCAGTGATGGCTTAACATGTACAAATCAGTTAATGTGATATGCCATATTAACAAAATAAAGGATAAAAATAATATGATAATTTCAATAGGTGAAGAAAAAGTATTTGACAAAATGTAACATCATTTTGTGATTTAAAAAAATCCTTAAAAATACATATAGAGGAATGTATCTTTACATAATAAAGAAAATATATTACTTGTTCAGAGCTAATATCATTGTTGTGAAAAGCTGAAAGCTCCCTCTTTATGATCAGGAAAAAGACAGAGTCTATCTATTCTCTCCACTTCTATTCAACATATGTGGGGAGTTCTACACAGATCAATTAGGCAAGAAAAAGGAAACATGGCATCCTAAAAAATTACAAAGGAGGAAGTAAAATAGTTTCTTTTTGCAAATGACATGATTTATGTATAGAAAACACTTTATATATATATATACACACACATATATACACATATATATAGTTTTCTGTAGAGTGTCATATATATACATATATGTGTATGCATGTACACCATGTATATACAGTAGACTTTTTGTATATACACATATATAATCTCATATATATACACATGCATACATGTCTCATACACACACACACACACACACACACACACACGAAACTCCACCAAAACACTGTTAAAACTTATAACTAGTTTCAGCAAGGTTTCGAGATAAAATCAGCATTTAAAAACCAGTAGTGGTTCTAAAACTAACAAGAACTATCTAAAAAAAAAATCAAGAAAACATACCCATTTACAGTAGTGTCAAAAAAACATACACAGAAATAAATTTAAATGAGGTAAAAATATATTTATGTTGAAAACCATAAGTGATTGATGAAAGAAAAGAAGACACAAATAGGTGGAAATATTCTATGTTTATGCATTGAGAGAATTAAAATTGTTAACACATCTGTAGTACTCAGAGTGACCTAAAGATTCAATGCAGTACCTATCAAAATTCCAATGACATTTTTCACAGCAATAGAAAAAAAATCTTAAAATTTGTGCAAAATCACAAAAGACATTCAATGGCCAATACAATCTTTGGCAAAATGAACAAAGCTGAAAGCGTAACCCTATCTAATTCCTATCTAATTCCAAAATATACTACAAAGCTATAGTAATCAGAACAGCATGCTCCTGCCATAAAACAGACATAGGCCATTGAAACAGAATAGAGAACAAACAAATAAACTATACTTTTATAGACAATTGATCTTTAACAAATGTGACAAGAACACACAGTGGGACAGTCTTTTCAATAAATGGTGCAGAGAAAACAGGATAGCCACATCAGAAGAATGAAATTGGACTCATGCTACATGCAAAAGTCAACTCAAAATGAATTAAAGCCTTAAGCATAATATATGTAACTGTAAAACTACTAAAAGAAAACATAGTGAAAAAGCAATGATTTTTTTTAGATATGACCCCAAAAGCATAGGCAACAAGGCAAGAATAGACAATAGGATTTACATTAAACAAACAAACAAACAAAAAATTGCGTTTTGCACAGCAAAGGAAACAATCAACATACTGAAGACATAACCTATGGAATAAGAGAAATCTTTGCAACCTGTACATCTGATAAGGGGCTAAATCCAAAGTATATAAGGAACTCAAACACTCATTAGTAAGTAAAGAAATAACCTGGTTAAAAGTGAGCAAAGGACTTGAATGGATATTTCTTAAAAGATGACATAAGAAATGGCCAAACAAATATATTTTTGAATGCCTAAATTATTAATCATCAGGAAAACGCAAGTGAAAATTACAAGGAGATATCACCTCACATTTGTTAAAATGTATATTACCAAAAAGACAAAAGATAAATATTAGTGATTATGCAGAGGAAAGGGAATCCTGCACACTTTTGATAGGAATGCAGATTAGTATATTACAAAAAACAGGTTCTCAAAAAATTAGAAATAGAACTACCACATGATCCAGCAATCTCACTACTGCTGGTGTATATACAAATGTAATGAAATTAATATGTTGAAGAGATATCTGTACTCCATGTTTATTGCAACATTATTCACAATTGTCAAGATATGGAAATCACCTAGGTGCTCATTGATAGATAAATGAATAATGAAAATATGGGATATATACATATGATGGAATTCTATTCATCCTTAAAAAAGAAGAAAATTCTGTCTTTTGCAACAATATGGATGATCCTACAGGACATCATGTTAAGCAAAATAAGCTAGGCATAGAAAAACAAATAGAGCACACTCTCAACTTATACATGGAATCTAAAAAATTCAGACTCATAGAAGCAGAGAATAGAATGATTGTTACCAGTGGCTGGTAATGGGAATGGGAAATGAGAGATGTAGGTCAAAGTTTACAAAATTTCATTTAGACAGAAGTAATAAATTCTTGACATCTATTGTTTAATGTGGTGACTGTAATTAATGTATTGTAAACTTGAAAATTGCCAAAGGAATAGAATTTAAGTGTTCTTGCCACACACACACAAAATAAGCAAATAATATGATGAATATATTAACTACACTGATTTAATCATCATACAGTGTATAGTCATCTAAAAATAATGTTTTATACCATAAATAGATATCCTTTTTATTTATTTGTCAATTAAACCATTATAAAGCATAGAGAAAAAAGAATTCCATGGACTTGTGGTTGGCATGCTTAAGCTAAATAAAGTGCTCAGGTGATTTCAATCATAGTAAACTGCTGAAGATAGCTATTAATATGTTAGAGATGCTAGAGTTATACTGTCCAGGATAGAGGACATTTGCCACTGTAGCTAATTAAATTTACATTTGCATTAACTGAAATTCAATTCAATTAAAAATTTAGCTCTATAGTCACAGTGGCCAAATTTTACATCTTTAATGGTCACATTTGGCTAGTGGCTACTTTATTGGATAGTGCAAATGTAGAAGACTGTCTTTGTTGCTGAAGGTTTTATGCATAGCACTGCTCTAGACTATGGCTTACTCAACAGTGATCCATGAAATCTTAAGTGCTAAGAATGATTTCCAGTATATTTGAAATGTAAAATTTGGGTCACATATTTGTGTGTTCATTTTTTTCCTCCTGGGGAAAAGGCTGTGGCATTCCTCAGATTCTCAAAAGTCTTATTATTCAAAAATATTAATTAAAAAACATGTTGCATTACTTTAAGAGTTCTTTTTGTTGGCAAGAAAATCTGTCTGATTTTTTTTTTTCAAATCTTAAGTTTTAATTAGGATGACTCATCCAGTGCCTTTACCTCAAATGAAGGATTCCATCAGCTCTAGTTCATTTGCAGTAGAGTAGATAGGCCTTTTGCAAACATTCTGTATCTGCACATAGTTTGTGTTTTTGGTAGAATTTTTATTGAAATATAATGTATACATATACAAGAAAGAGCACATATAAATGTATGGCTCAACACATTTTTTAATAAAATGGAGAAGACCTGTAATTAGCACCCGTATAATGGAACACAATATATTAGAATTAATAAATGAATTTAGCAAATTTGCTAAATATATAATCGTTATACAAAATCAACTGTGTTTCCGAAGATCAGATGCAACCAAATTAAAATACTATATAATAAATACAATAACACCAAAAATCAAATACCAATAAAAACTGTATTTACATTGTACAAAACCTTTACACTGACAACTATAAAATCAATTTGAGAGAAATTAAATAAAATCCAAATAGTTTGGGCATGGTGGCTCACACCTGTAATCCTAGTACTTTGGGAGGCTGAGGTGGGTGGATCACCTGAGGTCATGAGTTCAAGGACAATCTGGCTAACATGATGACACCCTGTTTCTACTAAAAATACAAAAAATTAGCTGGGCATGGTGGCACCTATAACACCTGTAATTCCAGCTATGAAGGAGGCTGAAGCAGGAGGATTGCTTGAACTCAGGAGGTGGAGGTTTCAGTGAGCCTAGATCACGCCATTGCACTCCAGCTTGGGCAACAACAGCAAAAGTCCATCTCAAAAAAAAAAAAAAAAAAAAAAAAAAAAACTAAATAAATAGAAAAAAAGGTCACAGATAAGAACATTAATAAGTGCCATTTGTCCTAAATTAATCTAAAACATGTGATCACAAACTAAATCCCAAGAGACTTTTTTTGAAATTAACAAAATAATTAAAATTCATATGGAAAGCTAAAGGGTAAGAATTGTTATGAGAATACTAAAGATGAAAGAAAATTGAGGAGTATATTCAAAGAGATATAAAAACCTATTATAAAGCCACAAGAATTAATACAATGAGGTATTGGTGCAAGCATCAACACATTGATTAATGGAACAGAAGAGAAAATTCAGAAGCAAACCCACATATGCATACTCAACTAATTTATGATGAAGGAGACACCGCAGTGGTTAAAAAAAAGGTTATTGGTCATTTTATGTATGCATATCTAATAAAATGTATTTTGATTCCTACCTCACATCTTATACAAACATCAGTTCCAGATGCATTGCATATCTAAATATGAAAGATAAAACAATATAACCTTTAGAGAAAAATGAGAAAATATTTGCATGACCTTTGAGTAGGAAGAGCATAAACAGGATACATGAAGCACTGCCTAGAAAATAAATCAGACTACAGTAAAATTAATAAATTATTACCAAAATAATTAAAAGATAATTTGCAATACAGGGAACCAAAATGAAAAACAACTAATGACAAGAATAAATAAAGCACTCCCACAAATCAATAAATAAAAGATAGAAAACCTTACAAGAAAGTAGATAGAAGACTTGAAAAAATTATTCACAAAAGTAGATATCAAATACCCAATAAACAATAGATGGGCCAGGATGGTGCCTTATACCTGTAATCCCAGCACTTTGGTAGGTTGAGGCTGGGGGATTTCCTGAGATCATGAGTTTGAGACCAGCCTGGCTAACATGGTGAAACCCCATCTCTACTAAAAGTACAAAAATTATCTGGGCATGGTGGTGGGTACCTGTAATCCCAGCTACTCCAGAGGCTGAGGCAGCAGAATTGCTTGAACCCAGGAGGCCGAGGTTGCAGTGAGCCAAGGTCACACCACTGCACTCCAGCCTGGGTAACAAGAGGGAAACTCCATCTCAAAAAAATCACATACAAACAAAAAACCAACATTAGAATGGATAATAAATTGTGGTAAATTGAACAATGGAATTCTATATAACAACGAAAATGTAAAGAACGCAACTACGTAAAATATAGATGAATCACACAAACATTATGTTGACTTGAAAAAACCAGACACGAATGAGTATCCATTTACATAATTTTGGCTTGCTATATGAATATATTCAAGAGCAAACAAAACTAACTTTTATCAGTTAGTGACCTTGAGGAATCATGAATAGAGTTGCTAGGGTGCTAACCTTATTTCATTCATGATTCAAGTGATGGTCACACTGTGTTTGGTTTGTAAAAAATATATCAAACAGCCAGGCATGGTGGCTCAGGCCTGTAATCCCAGCACTTGAGGAGGGCCAATGTGGGCAGATAGTTTGAGCTCAAGAGTTTAAGACCAGTCTGGGCAATATGACAAAACCATGTCTGTATACAAATTATGCAAAAATTAGCCAGATGTACTGGCTCATGCCTGTAATCCCAGCACTTTGAAAGCCCTGAGGCAGGTGAATAGCTTGAGCTTAAGAGTTTAAGATCAGCCTGGGCAACATTACCAAATCCTGTCTGTACAAAAAAATATACAAAAATTAACTGGGTGTGGTGGCTGATGACTATAGTCCCAGCTACTTGAGAAGCTGAGGTAGGAGAATCACTTGATCCTGGGAGGTGGAGGTTGCACTGAGCTGAGATTGAGACCCTGCACTCCAGCCTGGGTGACAGAGTGAGACTGTTTAAATAAATATATATATT
Organism: Sapajus apella; assembly: GCF_009761245.1. Taxonomy (NCBI): domain Eukaryota; kingdom Metazoa; phylum Chordata; class Mammalia; order Primates; family Cebidae; genus Sapajus; species Sapajus apella. The sequence goes on from NW_022436941.1 coordinate 38,303,192, forward strand.
AAACAATACTCTTTACATTAAAAAAAAAAAAAAACCTGAGGTGTAATTAGTTCAATTAACATAGATTTTAGAAGTTCAATATGATGGCTTTTGATAATTGAATATCCTTGTGGAAACAACACCCAAAACAGAATATGGAAATTTCTCCCATGCTTCAGTCACTTTCCCTTCTCTTCAGGTGGAGTCCTTTCTGATTTTTTTTTTTTTTTTTTTTTTTTTTTTTTTTTTGGTGTCTCGCTCTGTTGCCAAGGCTGGAGTGCAGTGGCAATGATCTGGGCTAACTGCAACCTCCACCTCCCAGGTTCAAGCAATTCTCCTGCCTCTGCCTCCTGAGTAGCTGGGACTACAGGCACAGGCCACCGTGTCCAGCTATTTTTTTGTATTTTAGTAGAGACAGAGTTTCACTGTGTTGCCCAGCTGATTTCGAACTCCTGAGCTCAGGCAATCCACCCACCTTGGACTCCCAAAGTGCTGGGATTACAGGCAGGAGCCGCTGTACCCGGCATGGATTTTTAAAAATATTTGTTGTATTGAGTATAGAAATTTACATAAGTAGAAGACTGTACTCTTTTTCGTGTCTATCTTGCTTAATTTTATGCAAGGAAAATTCATGAATATTCTTTCTACAGCAGAAGTTTGTGCTTAATAGAAATTACTCAGTATGATTTTCATTTTATGAATATGCTATAGTTTATTAGTTCTCTTATTAATTAACAACATTTGAATTGTTTACAGTGTTTGGTTAGTACAAATGGGGCTTCTATGCATATATATATATTTTTTTGAGACAATGTCTTGCTCTGTCACCCAGGCTGGAGTGGGAGATCATGGCTCATTGTAACCTCGAACTCATGTGCTCAAGGAATGCTCCCACCTCATCCTCCTGAGCAACTACAATTACAGGCCCATGCCACCATGCCCGGTTAGTTTGTTTATTTTTAAAACAGGAAGTCTCACTCTGTTGCCCAGGCTCATCTTGAACTCCTCGCCTCAAGTGATCCTCCTGCTTCCCAATGTTTTGGAATTAGAGGTGCTAGCCACCGTGCCCAGCTCAAGTTTTTATACAAATGTTTTCATAGTCATGCATTTTGTTTTTCTTGGAAAAATCCTCAAAAGTGGAATTGGTGGGTCACAGAACTTGAAATTCACTGAAACCTCTCTTATGACCTATCAGATGCTCTATCTCATGAATTATTCATGTACACCTAGAAATGCATATTTTGTAGTTTTGGTATTATCTTTTGATAACATCAGTTAGCTCATTTTGTATTATTCAGATCATGTTCAGATTATATCTTTACTAACATATTTTGTATTTGTGTTCTGTTAGTGACTTGAGGGATGCTAAAATTTGCAACTAGGTTAATAATCCATTTCTATTTTTAATTTTTCCATTTTTTTCTTTAGATATTTTGAAGCCCTATTGTTTGGCACACTCACATAGGATTTTTATGTCTTTTTGATGAATTGTTATTTTTATTATTACTTAATGTCCATTTTGCCCCCTCCATTAGTGCTCTTTTTCATAAAGTCTACGATGTATGTGTACATATATTCTTTTAGGTTCATCTAAATATGTGGCTTTTCTGCAGATCTGTAATATTCTATCTAATATAGGTACCTGAAAAACATATTTTTAGCATTTCTTTTATACAGGAGATGAATTATTTTACCTTTTTGTTTATTGAGACTGTATTTTGTCTGTGTTTACTTTTTGAACGATATTTTTGCTTAATATAGAATCCTATAACTCAGAACTTTAGACACATTACATCACTTTCTGGTCTACATTGTTTCTGGTGAGAAGTCAGCTGTCATTTGTAATGTTGCTTTCCAACATGTAATATGTCTTTTTTATTTGGATTTTTTTTCAAGATTTTCTCTTTAATTTTGTTTGACTTTTGTTAAATTGACTACAATGTGCCTAAGTATGGTTTTCTATGTATCATTGGGTTTTTTTTCCCTCTTTTGTGTATGCTCAGCTTCTTAGATCCATGGGTTTATGTCTTCTACATTTTTGGAAAGCATCTGGACATCACCATTCAAAACACTGATCTTCTCATTTTTCCTACTCTCTCCTTCTGGGGCTCTATTTAAATATATGTGCAACCACTTGATATTATTTCATGTATCTTGGATGCTCTGTTCTCTTTCCTTCTTTTTTTTTTTCTGGTTATTTTACAAAGTTCATTTTTGTAGTTTCAGTTTTTGTACTGAAAATTTCTCATTTCTTCATGCACACTGTCTACCTTTTCCAGGAGATACATTTATATTTCACCATAACCATTTTAAAGTCCCTTACTGTTAATTCCAACTGCTACAGCCTCTCTGACTATGCTTTTATTGACTGCTTCCACTTTTAATGGGAAATAGTATTTCCTTGCTTTTTCATATGTCTTGCACATTTGATTGCATTTCAGGCCTTTTGTATAATAGAGTAATATTTACCTTCAGAAAGGGACATTTTCCTTCTTCTGTTAGTCTACCTAAGTGGGTGGTAAGTTAATTAAATTTCCGGCTCAACTGGTTCTTGGCTAGTTTGCAGCTTCAGTTTGGCTTCAAAATTTCAAGAGGTAAATGGTTAGAACTTTGTTTTCAGCAGTGCTTTAGTTGTGGACAATGACAAAATTCGTAGACCTGCCTTTGCTTCACAAGGAGGCTACATATCTTTGAGTGTTCTGACTCTGCTGGCTTTTGATATCCAACATATGTCTTGCCATTTGTTGGAAACCTTTGCTGTCTTCAACTCTGTCACTTCAGCCCAGTTAGGCCAAATAAAGCTTTGTTCTTCAGCAGCATCTTTTGCCAGAGTAAAGGTTTTTATCTTACCCCCTGCCCCCATCCAACATAGAAAATAACCGCAAAGAAAAAGCTGCTGCAAGATTCAGATCACCTCCACTTAAATTCTGCCCTGCCTTGGATATTAATCTATCTATTTCTCATTTCTTCATTTGCTCATCAAGTCTTTAAACAGAAAATTTTAATCTACCTTTTCCCATCATTTTCAGATTATTTGCCTACTGCAACAATTCCCTTTTTCTTGGAAGAATTACTGGCTTGTTTTTCAAAATTGCTCAATTTTTCTTTGCAAGCTGAACCCTCAAAAGAATGATATGCTATCATTATTCATGTGTTACTTATATGTTACAAGTGTATAATATCACAACTATGTCAGATACAACCATCATTAAAAATAGTATTCTTTCCCTTTAAAATGTTTGAAACTTTATTGTATCATTATAAATTGCATAGAATCATTAATGCTTCCTTTTCATGTTGAAACCATTATGTCAGATAATTGATATTGTGGCTGTAAAATATTTTACACTTTGAGAGGCCAAGGCAAGGTGATCATTTGAGGCCAGGAGTTCAAGACCAGCCCAAACAACCTAGCAAGACCCCATTTCTACAAGCAGAGAGCCAAATCATGAGTTAACTCCCATTCACAACTGCTACAAAGAGAGTAAGATACCCAGGAATACAACTAACAGAGATGTAAAGAACCTTTTCAAGGAGAACTGCAAACCACTGCTCAAGGAAATAAGAGAGGACACAAACAGATGGAAAAACATTCCACGCTCATGGTTAGGAAGAATCAATATTCAGAAAATGGCCATACTGCCCAAAGTAATCTATAGATTCAATGCTATCCCCATCAAGCTACCATTGACTTCACAGAACCGGAAAAAACCACCTTAAATTTCATATGAAACCAAAAAAGAACCTGTATAGCCCAGACAATCCTAAACAACAACAACAAAAAAAGCTGGTGGCATCACGCTACCTGACTTCAAGGTATAATACAAGGCTACAATAACAATAACAGCATGGTTCTTGTACCAAAACAGAGATATAGACAAGTGGAACAGAACAAAGGCCTCAAAAATCATGTCACACATTTACAACCATCTGATCTTTGACAAACCTGACAAAAACAAACAAAGGGGAAAGGATTCCCTGTTTAATAAATGGTGTTGGGAAACCTAGCTTCCCATATGCTGAAAGCTGAAACTGGATCCCTTCCTTACACCTTATACAAAAATGAACCCCAGATGGATTAAAGATTTTAAAATAAGACCTAACAGCATAAAAACTCTAGAAGAAAACCTAGGCAATACCATTCACAACATAGGCCTGGGCAAGAACTTCATGTCTAAAACACCAAAAGCAATGGCAATAAAAGCCAAAATAGACAAATGAAATCTAATTAAAGAGCTTCTGCACAGTAAAAGAAACTATCATTAGAGTGAACTAGCAATCAACAGAAAAAATTTTTGCAATCTACCCATCTGACAAAGGGCTAACATCCAGAATCTACAAAAAACTTAAACAAATTTACAAGAAAAAAACAACCCCATCAAAAAGTGGGTGAAAGATATGAACAGACGCTTCTCAAAGAAGACATTTATGCAGCCAACAAACATGAAAAAAAGCTCATCACCACTGGTCATTAGATAAATATTGAGATACCATCTCAGGCCAGTTAGAACGGTGATCATTTAAAAAAAATCGGGAGACAACAGATGCTGGAAAGGATGTAGAGAAATAGGGACACTTTTACACTGTTGGTGGGAGTATAAATTAGTTCAACCCTTGTGGAAGACCATGTGGTGATTTCTCAAGGATCTAGGACTATAAATACTATTTGGCCCAGCAATCCCACTACTGGATATATACCCAAAGGATTACAAATCATTCTATTATAAAGACACATGCACACATATGTTTATTGCAGCTCTGTTCACGATTGCAAAGACTTGGAACCAACGCAAACGCCCTTGAATGATAGACTGGATAAAGACAATGTGGCACATATACACCTAGAATACTATGCAGCCATAAAAAAAGAATGAGTTCATGTCATTTGCAGGGACATGGATAAATCTAGAAACCATCATTCTCAGCAAACTTACACAAGAACAGAAAACCAAATACCGCATATTCTCACACAAAAGTGGATGTTGAACAATGAGAACACATGGACACAGGGAGGGGAACATCACACACTGGGGCCTTTCAGGAGTGGGAGGCTAGGGGAGGCATAGCATTAGGAGAAATACCTAATGTATATGATGGGGGATGGATGCAGCAAACAACCATGGCATGTGTAGCAAACCTGAACATTCTGCACATGCACCCCAGAACTTAAAGTATAATAATAATTTTAAAAAAGAAAAAAAGTTTCTAGCACAATTCCCAACATTAAAAAAAGATTAGTCAGGTATGGTGTCACCACCTGTAGTCCCAGCTACTCAGGAGGCTGAGGCCAGAGAATCACTTGAGCCCAGCAGTTCAGTTGCAGTGAGCTATGCTAGCAGCACCCCTGCCTGAGAAATAGAGGGAGGCTCTGTTTCAGGATTTAAAAAAAAAAAAAAAAAAAAAAAAAGGCCAGGCATAGTGGTGGCTCATGTCTGTAATCCCAGCACTTTGGGACATAAAAGCAGGCAGATTGCTTGTGGCCGGGAGTTCAAGAGAGCAGCCTGGGCAACATGGCAAGACCATGTCCCTACAAAAACTACAAAAATTAGCTGTAGTCCCAGCTACTCAGGAGGCTAAAGTGGGAGGATTGCTTGAGCCAGGAAGCTCAAGGCTTCAGTAAGCTGAGATCACACCACTGCACTCCAGCCTGGGTGACAGAGTGATACCCTGTCTCAAAAGAAAAAAAAAAAGAATTAACAGATTCATTTGCATCAAATATTCAAGCATTTTTATGTAAAGCTTGTAATGTTGTCATGTATTAACTTACTGCAACTTGAAACATGAAAATGAAAAAACCCTACATTATTTAATTTTCTGTAATATTTACTGTATTTGAAAAATGATGAATACTTCAAAAAGCAAAGCTGCATGAAATGACTTAGCTCTAGTTCCTATTGATAGTTAAGTTTTGAAAGTCAGAATTTATATTTTATGCTTCAGAATTAACACATTCTATGAGGTAATAACACACCTTGCATTTGGGAGGGGCATAATATATCTAAGAAATCTAAAACATAAACATTTAAAAACCTTTTTTAAGTAACGATATAATTTTATGATATTAATTACATTCTACAGTTGGGGAATTTATATTTTTATAGGTGAAATATACTTATCTTTCTTGGTAAATAGCATTTTTCCCCTACATTTTTGTTCTAAATAAATGGACATATCTGATCATTGCATTTTTTTAAATTTAGGTTTTCTTTGCAAATTATGCACTGTCATCTTCACTACTATTGCATTTTTCATATACAAACATCGTGTAAAGGACAGCACTGACATCCCAGATATAACTGTGAAGAATCCAAAAGTTAAGAAAAGAAAAGCTGACTTGTAACTGGATCATCATTTTGTAAGAATTACATATTGTCAATCTAACAGTGAAATATTATACTAATATTAATAAAATTTAAAATAACAGTAATATAATTACATGTTTAACAAATAAATGTGCTTCATATAACTTTACATATTTTATTATATTTTGAGTGTAAATGTAATAATATAGTCTTTATGTTTAAAATTTCAAAAAATATACAGCACACATGTAATACTTTCAATAAGAGACAATACTTTGAAAAAGATGGAATGAAAATAGAAAATTACACCTAGGTTAATTTTGACTGAAGTGCTAACCCATTAATTGTTGACCTTTGCTATGTAGAATTAATTAGGTTCCTTTTTTAATTTGTTCTTAGTACTTTTGATTTGGATTGTAGATGTTTATTTTCTTTTCTATTCTTAGTACTTTTGATTTGGATTGTAGATGTTTATTTTCTTTTCTAAATAAAAGCATATTTGTCAATCAAGTTTATGTAATTAAAGTTGAAATTAGTTATATTTATTTTCTAAAAAAGACTATCTTAAACCTTTTCAAATTAATATTTTATTTATCTGTAATTTGACATGTAGAAGTGTCCTCAGAAAATTTCTTTGGTTAATTGACCAGTTTACAATAAATATTTTCTTTTTTTTTAATCTTAGTAAACATAAAATTCAGTATAATCATTCACTTCTACCTAATTTTTTTATCTTTTTATATTTTTTTACCTTCACTTGAATTTTATTGATAAAGACTAACTGATAATCTGAGTTGAAATCTACTTTTGTGCTTTTATACTTCATTTCATGATTAGTCATAATTATTTAATGTGAAGAAATATTTAAATGTAGAAAATGGCTCAACTATAGATTTTTTTAAGCTAAAATGCATTTTTATAGAGATTTTGTTATAATTTTTTATACATTATTGTACATCAATCCAAATTACATTTTCCAAATATTATATAAAAATTAGATTGTTGTGACACAAAGTTCTCTACAATGTTTCTTTGTTCTCTTGGGAGAAGTGATAGCTGACAAAATTTTTCCGTTCTTATTAACAGTAGTCAGTGACCTTAAGTGGATGTGTGGACATTGTCCTATTCATGGTCATGGCTAGCAGAAGGAAATGTGAAGTAGGCAATATTCATATCTTGCTATACATTTTTATTTCCTGCTATACATTTTATTTCAGCATGCATTTCAAAAATCTATGAACTAGTCTTCATGTAAAAATCTACTTGATTGCTTGACTCTTCTCTGTTTGAACCAGCAGGGTTGCAAATCATTTGAGGATCAGAATGTGAAAATGAGTTTCTCTTTAAAGATTCTGGAAGATTTGTTGCTGTGCCCAACATTCAGAAGAGGAAAATCACACATGATGTTTACATAAGTAGCTTAAATGTATTTACAGTAACCTATATTTACATAATAAAGTACCCTCTTGTGAAACCTTTCTGATAATGTTTTTAATGTATGTAGAATTTTTAGAATTTACTGGGATAATTAAATTTTAATAATTTTAGATTATTTACATCTCTTCTTAATATTCTGCTATCAGAATATTATTTTAAAAATTATGCAACTAAAAAATAAAGTAAAATAATAACATTCAGAGCCACTTTGAACATGCTTCTGAGGTGTGTTTGTGGTGTGTGTGTGGGGGCGGTTGTATAGATATATTATTACCTGTTTATGTTACTCCTGCTTTCTTTTTTTCAGAAAATGAATCAGTGAAGGTGTAATAAAAATTAAATATTGGGAAGTACTGTTAAGACTTTAAATATAGATTTTTGCTGTAAAAGAATATGCGTTGCTGTATCACAAACTAATTCATGGAGGATTGACAAAAAGGAAAGTAATGTAAATATAATTCAGAAGTTCTATTTGTTAATTCCAATTTGATACCTCTTTAAATAATCAGGGGGAGTTTTTCACTATTACAGAGAAGACCTTAGCAATAAATAAAATCTCAAAAACTGCTAAAAATCCCACAGAAGTGCCTTTCTTTGGAGTCAGTTTTGAATAATTTAATGCCATCAAGAATCACTATACTTTTGAGAGTTTTAATGTACCTGAGGATACTACTTGTGCAGGTGAAGAAGGTGCAAAGATACTTCTAAATATTGGGTTTCTAACTTTGATGAAACTGATCTCTTTCTGGAGTTTATATCTTCAAGGACCTGCATTTTAAAGGAAGAAGGTGAGCCCCAGCATTTAATCCTACAAAGGACTGAGTATGGTGGTGGGTAAAAATGCTAGTGGAAGTTTAACTGCTAAGATGTATTAAAATTCTGATAGTTTTTGTTAGAACTCTGGTGACAAAGTTGAATATTTTTGAGTGGTTTACCTCTACAATATTTTCTCCATAAGCCTACTTAGTCCTGGTGCTTAATTTTGCCTAAAGGGATACTGTAAAGAAATGTCTACAAAATATTATAGTGAAAATGATCATATTTTAAAACTGATGATAATTTATTTGTGCTCTTCAAGTTGTACTTGTTCTGAAGTCTTAAAATGATTGCTATGAAAATCCCAGTTTCTTAGTTCCGGATTCTTTATTTTATTTTTTTAACATCAGATTGAAATTTTACTGCTTATAACATCTAGCAATCTAATGCTAAATGTAGTCTAGAAATGCAATATGTAGCTAGGAAAGTGTCATTTTGGGATTTATTAATGGCATACTTCTCAGTTTTCAGCACTATAAAGAGTTTACTCCCGTTTTTTATTTTGTTATTTCAGTCTGTTAGATGCAGAGAAGTAAAGATGTGTCCAATTTAATATTTTTAATGGCACTCTTCATATCTTTAACATTGTCTAATATAATATTTTAATGAGTATTATTACAGCACAATATTGGGTTTTCAAACTCTAATGTGAGACTACTTTCTGAGGGTCTAAATATCTGGTATTAAAAGTGCTAGTGATGAATTTATTAATCTATTGTTGACTCTTGACATAGGAGTTTTCCACTAGTTATAAATATTAATTGTAGTTCTTCCCTATTGATTATATGTATATATTTATATACATATGTACTTTTCTTCATCCATTCTACTGTTGATGGGCATTTAGGTTGATTTTAGAGCTTTGTTATTGTGAATAGGGCTGCAATGCACATCTCTGTCCATGTGTTGTTATGGCAGGATGAATTTTATTCTTTTGGGTATATACCCAATAATGACATCACTGGGGCAAATGACAATTCTGTTTGAAGTTCTTTGGGAATTGCCACATTGCTTTTGACAATGGCAGAACTAATTTACATTCCTATCAGCAGTGTATAAGCATTTGCATTTCTTCACTAACTTGTTGGCATTCTGTTATTTTTGCCCTTTTTATAATTGCCATTCTGACTGGTGTAAGATGGTATCTCATTGTAGTTTTGATTTGCATTTCTCTAATGAGAATGGTGTGAAATTTTGAACTGTAAGTCCAATTAAACCTCTTTTTCTTCCCAGTCTCAGGTAAACCTTTATCAGCAGTGTGAAAACAGACTAAGACAGTAAATTGGTACCAGGAGTGGGGTGGTACTGGAAAGATACCCAAAAATGTGGAAGGGACATTAGAACTGGGTAACAGGCAGAGGTTGGAACAGTTTGGGGGGCTTAGAATAAGACAGGAAAATGTGGAAAAGTTTGGAACTTCCTATAAACTTGTTGAATGGTTTTGCCCAAAATGCTGATAGTGATATAGACAATAACATCCAGGCTGAGATGAGGAACTTTTTAGGAACTGGAGCAAAGGTGACTCTTGTTATGTTTTAGCAAAGAGATTTGTGGCATTTTGCCCCTACCCTAAAGGTTGATTTTTAGAACTCTGAACTTGAGAGACATGATATAGGATATCTGGTGGAAGAAATGTCTAAGCAGCAAAGCATTCAAGATGTGACTTGGGTGCTGTTAAAGGCATTTTCTTTTATAAGGCAAGCATAACACAAAAGTTCAAAAACTTTGCAGCCTTACAATATGACAGAAAATAAAAACCCATTTTCTGAGAAGATATTCAAGCCAGCTGCAAAAATTTGCATAAATGATAAGGAGCTGAATATTAGTCCCCAAGACAATTAGGAAAATGTCTCCAGGGTATGTCAGAGATGGTCACAGAAAACACTCTCATCACAGGCCTGGAGCCTAGGAGAAAATGATTTCATGGCCCAGGCCCAGAGTCCCTGTGCTTTTGCAATCTAGCAACTTGGTGCCTTGTGTCCCAGACACTCCAGCCATGACTAAAAGGGCCAAGGTACAGCTTGGGCTATTGCTTCAGAGGCTAGAAGCCCCATGCCTTGGTAGCTTCCACATGGCATTGAGCCTGTGAGTGCACAGAAGTCAAGAACTGAGGTTTGGGAAACTCTGCATAGATTTCAGAAGATGTGTGGAAATACCTGGATGCCCAGGCAAAATTTGTGCAGGGGTGGGCCCTCATGGAGAACCTCTGCTCGAGCAGTGTGGAAGGGAAATGTGGAGTCAGAGCCCCCACACAGAGTCCCTACTGGGGCACCACCTAGTGAAGCTGTGAGAAGAGGGCCACCGTCCTCCAGATCCCAGAATGGTAGATCCACTGACAGCTTGCACTGTGTTCCTTGAAAATCCACAAACATCAATACCAGCCCATGAATGCAGCCAGGAGGATGGCTATATCCTGCAAAGCCACAGGGCCAGAGCTGCCCAAGACCATGGGAATCCAACTCTTGTATCGGTGTGACCTGGATGCGAGACCTGGAATCAAAGGAGATTATTTTGGAGCTTTAAAATTTGACTGCTCCACTGGATTTTGAACTTGCATGGGCCCTGTAACCCCTTTGTTTTGGCCAATTTTCCCCTTTGGAACAACTGTATTTACCAATACCTCTACCCACATTGTATCTAGCAAATAACTAGCTTGCCTTTGATTTTTCAGATGCATAGGTGAAAAAGACCCCCTTGTCCCAGATGAGACTTTGGACTGTGGACTTTAGGGTTCATGCTGAAAACAGTTGAGACTTTTGGGGACTGTTGGGAAGGCATGATTGGTTTTGAAATGTGAGGACATGAGATTTGGGAGAGGCTGGGGATGGGATGATATGGTTTGGCTATGTCCCCACTCAAATATCATCTTGAATTGAAGCCAGGCAGCCAAGTGGCCTAGCTCAGCAGTTCCCACCTTCATGGAACCCAGCAAGCTAAGATCCACTAGCATGAAATTCTTACTGCCAACACAGTAGTCTAAAGCCAACCTGGGACACTTGAGCTTGGTGAGGTGAGGGGCAACTGCCATTACCAAGGCCTGAGTAGGTGGTTTTCCCCTCAAAGTGTAAACAAAGTGTGAACTGGGCAGAGGCCACAGTAGCTTGGCAAAGCCACTGTAGCCAGACCGCTTCCCTAGATTTCTCCTGTCTGAGCAGGACATCTTTGAAAGAAAGGTAGCAGGCCCCATTAGGGGCTTATAAATAAAACTCCCATCTTCCTGGGCCAGAGCACCTGGGGGAGGGGGCGGCTGTGGGCACAGCTTCAACACACTTAAATGTTGACAGGGAGAAATCTGCCAGCAGGGGTTGACAAACACCTCATACAGGAGAGCTCCAGCTGGCATCTGGTGAGTGCCCCTCTGGGACAAAGCTTCCAGAGGGAGGAACAGGCAGCAGTCTTTACTTCTGCAGCCTCTGCTGGTAATTCCCAGGCAAACAGGGTCTAGAGTGAACCTCCAACAAATTCCAGCTGACCTGCAGCAGAGAGGCCTGTTAGAAGGAAAAATAACAAACAGAAAGGAATAGCATCAACATCAAAAAAAAGGACATCCACAGAGAAAACCCATTGAAAGGTTGCCAACATCAAAGACAAAGGTAGATAAATCTTTGAAGATGAGGAAAAACAAAGGCGAAAATTCCAAAAACCAAAACGCCTTTTCTCCTCCAAAAGATCACAACTCCTCACCAGCAAAAGAGCAAAACTGGTTGGAGAATGAGTTTGACAAATTGACAGAGGTAGGCTTCAGAGGGTGATAATAACAAACTCCTTTGAGCTAAAGGAGAGTGTTCTAACCCAATGCAAGAAACCTAAGAACATTGAAAAATGGTTAGAGAAATTGCTAAGTAGAATAATAAGTTTAGAGAAGAACATAAATGACCTGATGGAGCTGAAAACACAGCACAAGAACTTCATGAAGCATACGCAAGTATCAATAGCCAGCTGGAAGAAAGGAATCGGAGATTGAAGGAAGATCAATTTAATGAAATAAAGCATAAAGACAAGATTAGAGAAAAAAGAATGAAAGGAAAGAACAAAGCCTTCAAGAAATATGAAACTATGCTAAAAGACCAAACCTATGTTTTATTGGTGTACCAGAAAATGACGGGAAGAATGGAACCAAGTTGAAAAATGATCTTCAGAATATTATCCAGGAGAACTTCTCCAGCCTAGCAAGGCAGAACAATATTTAAATACAGGAAATACAGAGAACACCACAAAAATACTTTTTGAGAAGAGTAACCCCAAGACACATAAGTATCAGATTCACCAAGCTTGAAATGAAGGAAAAAATGTTAAGCGCAGTCAGAAAGTAATATCAGGTTACCCACAAAGGGAAGCTCATCATACTAACAGCAGATCTCTGTGCAGAAACCCTACAAGCCAGAAGAGAGTGGTAGCCAATATTCCACAACATTAAAGAAAAACATTTTTCAATCCAGAATTTCATATCCAGCCAACCTAAACTTCATAAGAGAAGAAATAAAATCCTGTCCAGACAAGCAAATGCTGAGAGATTTTTTTTCCATTTATTTATTTTATTACATTTTAGGTTTGGGGGTACATGTGAAGAACATGCAAGATTGTTGCATAGGTACACACGTGGCAGTGTGATTTGCTGCCTTCCTCCCCATCACCTACATCTGGCATCTCTCCCCTTGCTATCTCTCTCCAACCCCTCACCACCCACCGTCCCTCCCCTATTTCCCCCCAACTGACCCCAGTGTGTAGTGCTCCCCTCCCTGTATCCATGTGTTCTCATTGATCAACACCCGCCTATGAGTGAGAACATGTGGTGTTTGATCTTCTGCTCTTCTGTCAGTTTGCTGAAAATGATGGTTTCCAGGTTCATCCATGTCCCTACAAAGGACACAAACTCATCATTTTTGATGGCTGCATAATATTCCATGGTGTATATGTGCCACACTTTCCCTGTCCAGTCTATCATTGATGGGCATTTGGGTTGGTTCCAGGTCTTTTCTATTGTAAACACTGCTGCAATGAACGTTCGTGTGCACGTGTCCTTATAGTAGAATGATTTATAATCCTTTGGATATATACCCAGTAATGGGATTGCTGGGTCAAATGGAATTTCTATTTCTAGGCCCTTGAGGAATTGCCACACCGTCTTCCACAATAGTTAAACTAATTTACACTCCCACCAACAGTGTAAAAGTGTTCCACACATTTCTCCACATCCTCTCCAGCATCTGTTGTCTCTAGATTTTTTAATGATCGCCATTCTAACTGGCGTGAGATGGTATCTCAGTGTAGTTTTGATTTGCATTTCTCTGATGACCAGGGATGATGAGCATTTTTCATATGTTTGTTGGCCTCATGTATGTCTTCTTTTGTAAAGTACCTGTTCATATCCTTTGCCCACTTTTGAATGGGCTTGTTTGTTTTTTTCTTGTAAATCTGTATTAGTTCTTTGTAAATTCTGGATATCAGCCCTTTGTCAGATGGGTAAACTGCAAAAATTTTTTCCCATTCTGTTGGTTGCCGATTCACTCTAATGACTGTTTTGCCGTGCAGAAGCTGTGGAGTTTAATTAGGTCCCATTTGTCTATTTTGGCTTTTGTTGTCAATGCTTTTGGTGTTTTGGTCATGAAGTCCTTGCCTACACCTATGTCCTGAATGGTTTTGCCTAGATTTTCTTCCAGGGTTTTTATGGTGTTAGGTCTTATGTTTAAGCCTTTAATCCATCTGGAGTTAATTTTAGTGTAAGGTGTCAGGAAAGGGTCCAGTTTCTGCTTTCTGCACATAATTTTTATCGCCACCAGACCTGCTTTATGAGAGTTCCTAAAGGAAGCACTAAATATGGCATGGAAAAAGTGGTGCCAGTCACTGCAAAAGCATACCAAATTGTAAAGACCATTGTCACTATAAAGAAACTACATCAACTAATGGGCAAAATAACTAGCTAGCATCATAATGACAGGATCAAATTCACACATAACAATATTGATCTTAAATGTAATGGGGATAAGTGCACCAATTAAAAGACACAGACTAGCAAAATAGAGAGTCAAGACCCATTGGTGTGCTATATTCAGGAGACCCATCTCACATGCAAAGACACATATAGGCTCAAAATAAAAGGATAGAGAAATATTTACCAAGCAAATGAAAAAAAAAAAAAAAAAAAAGAAAAGGAAAAAAAAAGCAGGAGTTGAAATCCTAGTCTCTGATAAAACAGGCTTTAAACCAACAAAGATCAAAAGAGACAAAGAAGGGCATTACATATTGGTAAAGGGATCAATACAATAAGAAGAGCTAATCATCCTAAATGTATATTCACCCAATACATGAGCACCCAGATACATAAAGTGCAAGTTGTTAGAGACCTACAAAGAGACATAGACTTCCACACAATAATAGTGGGAGACTTTAACACCCACTGTCAATATTAGACAGAACAACAAGACAGAAAATTAACAATGATATCCAAGACATGAACTAGGATCTGGACCAAGCAGACCTAATAGACAACTACAGAGCTCTTAATCCCAAATCAACAGAATATACATTCTTCTCAGCACCACATCACTCTTATTCTAAAATTAATAACATAATTGGAAGTAAAATACTTCTCAGCAAATGCATAAAACAGAAATTATAACAAACCATCTCTCAGACCACAGGGCAAACAAATTAGAATGCAGGATTAAGAAACTCACTTAAAACCACACAACTATATGGAAACTGAGCCACCTGCTCCTGAATGACTTCTGGATAAATAACAAAATTAAGGCAGAAATAAATAGTTCTTTGAAACCGATAAGAATCAAGACACATCATACCAGTATCTGTGGGACAGATAAGGGAGTATTTAGATGGAAATTTATAGCACTAAATGCCCACAGGAGAAAGCAGGGAAGATCTAAAATTGACACCCTAACATCAAAATTAAAAGAACTAGAGAAGCAAGAACAAACAAATTCAAAAGCTAGCAGAAGACAAGAAATAACTAAGATCAGAGCAGAACTGAATGAGATAGACACACACACACACACACACACACACACACACACACACACACACACACCAATAAATCCAGGAGCTGGGTTTTTTTTTTAAAGATTAACAAAATAGATAGACCACTAGCCAAACTAATAAAGAAGAAAAGAGAGAGGAACTAAATAGACACAATAAAAAATAATAAAGGGGATATCACCACTGATTTCACAGAAATACAACTACCATCAGAGTATACTATAAACACATTTATGCCAATAAAGCAGAAAATCTAAAAGAAGTGGATAAACTCCTGGATACATACACCCTCAGGCTAAATCAGAAAGAAGTTGAATTCCTGA
Organism: Sapajus apella; assembly: GCF_009761245.1. Classification (NCBI taxonomy): domain Eukaryota; kingdom Metazoa; phylum Chordata; class Mammalia; order Primates; family Cebidae; genus Sapajus; species Sapajus apella. Next base: position 38,319,042 of record NW_022436941.1, read on the forward strand.
ATAGACCTGTAACAAGTTCTTAAATTGAAGCAGTAATAAATAGCCTAACAACCAAAATAAAAAGCCCAGGACCAGATGAATTCACAGCTGAACAACCGAATTCTACCAGAGATATAAAGAGAAGTTGGTATCATTCCTTCTGAAACTATTCTAAACAATAAAAAAGAAAAGAGTCCTCCCTTACTCTTTTTATGAGGCCAGCATCCTGATAACAAAACGTGTCAGAGACACACACACACACATACAAAATTTCAGGCCAATATCCCTCATGACTGTCGATGTGAAAATCCTCAATAAAATACTGGCAAACAGAATCCAGCAGCACATCAAAAAGCGTATCCACCATGATCAAGTTGCCTTCATTCCTGAGATGCAGGGCTAGTTCAATATAGCAAATCAATACATGTAATTCATCACATAAACAGAACCAATAACAAAAACCACATGATTATCTCAACAGATGCAGAAAAGCCCTTCAATAAAATTCAACACCCCTTTATGCTAAACACGGTCAGTAAACTAGATATTGATGAAATATAGCTCAAAATAATAAGAGCTATTTATGACAAACCCACAGCCAATATTATACTGAATAGGCAAAGGCTGGAAGTATTCCCTTTGAAAACTGGCACAAGACAAGTATGCCCTCTCTCACCACTACTATTTAACATAGTATTGGAAGTTCTGGCCAGGGCAATCAGGCAAGAGAAAGAAATAAAGGGTATTCAAATAGGAAGAGAGAACTTCAAATTGTCTCTGTTTGCAAATGACAGGATTGTATTGTATATTTAGAAAACCCCATTATCTCAGCCCAAATCTCCTTAAGCTGACAAGCAACTTCAGCAATGTCTCAGGATACAAAATCAATGTGCAAAAAATCACAAGCATTTCTATACACCAATAATAGACAAATATAGAGCCAAATCATAAGTGAACTCTCATTCACATTTGCTACAAAGATAATAAAATACCCAGAAATACAACTTATAAGGGATGTGAAAAACTTCTTCAAGGATAACTACAAACCACTGCTCAAGAAATTAAGAGAGGACATAAACAAATGGAAAAACATTCCATCCTCATGAATAGGAAGAATCAATATTGTGAAAATGGCCACACTGACCAAGTAATTTACAGATTCAATGCTATCCCCATCAAGCTACCATTGACTTCGCAGAATTAGAAAAACTACTTTAAATATTATATGGAACCAAAAAAGAGCCCATATAGCCAAGACAATCCTAAGCAAAAAGAACAAAGCTGGAGGCATCACACTACCTGACTTTAAACAGTAACAAAAACAGCATGGTACTGGTAACAAAGCAGATATATAGACCAATGGAACAGAACAGAGGCCTCAGAAATAATGCCAAACATCTACAACCACCTGATCTTTGACAAACCTGGCAAAACCAACAATGAGGAAAGGATTCCATGTTTAATAAATGGTGTTGGGAAAACTGGCTAACCATATACAGAAAAGAGAAACTGGACCCCTTCCTTACACCTTATACAAAAATTAACTCAAGATGGATTAAAGACTTAAACATAAGATCTGAAACCATTAACCCCTAGAAGAAACTATTTAGGACATAGGCATGGGCAAAGACTTCTTGACTAAAACATCAAAAGCAACGGCAACAAAAGCCAAAATTAAGAAACGGGATCTAGTTAATCTAAAGGGCTCCTGCACAGCAAAAGAAACGATCAGCAGAGTGAATAGGCAACCTACAGGCTGGGAGAACATTTTTGCCATCTCTCCATCTGACAAAGGGCTAACTAATATCCAGAATCTACAAAAAACTTAAATTCACAAGAAAAAAAACAACCCCATCAAAAAGTGTGTGAAGGATATGAACAGACACTTCTCAAAAGTGGCCAACAAACATGAAAAAAAGCTCATCATCACTGATCATTAGAGAAATGCAGATCAAAGCCACAATGAGATACTATCTCAAACCAGTTAGAACGGTGATCATAAGTGAACTCTCATTCACAATTGCTACAAATATAATAAAATATCCAAGAATACAACTTACAAGGGATGTGAAGAACCTCTTCAAGGATAACTACAAACCACTGCTCAAGAAATTCAGAGGACTCAAACAAATGGAAAAACATTCCATCCTCATGAATAGGAAGAATCAATATTGTGAAAATGGCCACATTGCCCAAGTAATTTACAGATTCAATGCTATTCCCATCAAGCTACCATTGACTTCACAGAATTAGAAATGCTAATGAAATAGAATGCTTTTACATTGTTGGTGGGAATGTAAATTAGTTCAACCATTGTGGAAGACAGTATGGTGAATCCTCAGCCATCTAGAATCAGAAATACCATTTGACCAAGCCATCCTATTACTGAGTGTATACCCAAAGGATTATAAATTATTCTACTATAAAGACACATGCACCTGTATATTTATTGCAGCACTATTCACAATAGCAAAGACTTGGAACCAACCCAAATGTCTATAAATAATAGACTGCATAAAGAAAATGTGGCACATATACATTATGGAATATCATGCAATCATAAAAAAGGATGAGTTCATGTTTTTGCAGGACATGGATGAAGTTGGAAACCATCATTCTCAGCAAACTAACACAAGAACAGAAAGCCGAACACCACATCTTCTCACTCATAAGTTGGAGTTGAACAATGAGAACACATGGACACAGGAAGGGGAACATTACAAACTGGGGCCTGTCAGGGCGTGGGGGCCTAGAGGAGGGATAGCATTAGAAGAAGTACCTAATGTAGATGATGTATTGATAGGTCAGCAAACCACCATGGTATCTACATTAGGTATTTTTCCTAATGCTGTCCCTCCTCTAGGCCCTCACCCCTGACAGGCCCTGGTTTGTAATATTCCCCTTCCTATGTCCATGTGTTCTCATTGTTCAACTTCCACTTATAGTATGCCTATGTAACAAACCTGCACATTCTGCACATACATTCCAGAACTTAAAGTATAATAAAAAAAAGAGAAAGAAAAAGTAAAAAATGTATGTCTTGCAGTTGTTGAGTAGAATATTCTGTAAATATCTGTTAAGTTCATTTTTTATAGGATATAGTTTATGTCCATTTTTTTCTTTGTTGACTTTCTGTCTTGATGACCTATCTAGTGCTGCCAGTGGAGTATTGAAATCCCCCACTATTATTGTGTTGTTGTCAGTCTCTTTTCTTAGGTCTAGTAGTAATTGTTTTATAAACTTGGGAGCTCTAGTCTTAGGTGCATATATTTTAAATTGTGATATTTTCCTTTTGGATGAATCCTTTTATCATTGTATAATGTCCTGTTCTAATCTTTTTTTAACTGTTTTTGCTTTAAAGTGTGTTTTATCTGACATAAGAATAGCTTCTCCTGCTTGCTTTTGGTTTTCATTTGCATGGAATATCTTTTTTCACTTTTTTACTTTAAGTTTATGTGAGTTCCTATGTGTTAGGTCAGTCTCTTGATGATAGCAGATACCTGATTGGTGGATTTTTATACATTCTGCCAATGTATATCTTTTCAGTGGAGCATTTAGGTGACTCATTTTCGACGTTAGTATTGGAATGTGAGGTACGGTTCTATTCATCGTGTTAGCTGTTGCCTAAGTACTTTTTTAAAAAATTATTGTGTTATTGTTTTATAGGCCTTCTGAGATTTATGTCCTAAGAATATTCTTTTTTGGTATATTTTGAGGTTTTCTTTCAAAATTTTGAACTTTTATTATTTCTTATAGTGCTGGTGTGGTAGTGATGAATTCTCTCAGCATTTGTTTGAGAAAAGATTATCTCTCCTTCATTTATGATGGTCAGTTTCACTGGATAGAAAAATTATTGGCTGACAATTATTTTGTTTCAAGAGGCTAAAGGTAGGACCCCCATCCCTTCTGACTTGAGAACTTTCTGCTGAGATATCAGCTTTTAATTTCATAGGTTTTCTTTTATAGATTATCGGATGTTTTCATCTCACAGCTTTTAAGATGTTTTTCTTCACCTTGATTTTAGATAACCTCATGACAATTTGTTTAGATGATAATCTTTTTGCGATTAATTTTAGGGAATTCTTTGAGCTTCTTGTATTTGGATTTCTTGATATCCAACAAGCAGGGGAAGTTTTCTTCAATTTTTCCCTCAACTAAGTTTTCAAATATTTAGATGTCTCTTCTTCCCCAGCCCAGAGCCTGGCAGCCCCGTTGGGTGGCTAGACCCAGGAGAATAATAACAATCACTGCAGTCTGGCTCTTAGGAAGCTTAATCCCTAGGAAAGGGGGAGAGTGCCACATCAAAGGATCGCCCCTTGGTACAAAATAATCTGAATAGTAGGCCATGAGTTTCAGATCTTTCCAATTTTGGGTAGTTTTTCACAGCATAGACCATTGAAGTGCTGGGTGCAGTAGGGAAACTCTACACTTATACCCTAACAAGCAGATAGCAGGTAGCATCTCTGATCATGAAGGACCTTGGAGAGGGAGTCCTTGTTCCCCTGGTACTCCAGAGGAGGCACAGCTGGGGTGTTCCCCACGGGAACGCAGCATGGAGGCACCTATAGACAGCCTTTCTGGAACAATCCAGGGTGAGTGTAACCCCACAGGAGGTGCACACTCTAGATTCTAATCCCTTTCTGGTAATGTTTTTTGGTGAACCATAGAAGGGATAATACTAAAGAAACCCCTATGACTCAAAAGAAATAGACTGCAATACTGATTTGCTGAGTTTGGGTAAGGGTTAGGGTACCTGGGTAAAGGATGGGATTGGGTTAGAAACCCAAGTTAGAGGAGTTACAGTCTCTCCTAAGACAGAGAGGGTTAAAGATTCCTCTCATTTAAGGCTAGAATGCTGAACTGACCTTGGGTTTGAGGCCCAACTTAGGAAGGTTAGAATCCTTACTAAGATTTTGGGGGTTAGAAGACCCTCTCAGTAAAGTCTCTCTCACCTAAGGATGGGTTTGGCATCATGGGATGTTAATTTTTATGCTCTTTGTATTAACCTGCCTTTGTCCTCTTGCTGCATGAGTCAATTTCTTGTTTTCAGTCTCAGTTTCACTGTCATTTTCAGAAGACTTAATTTAGCTGGTCTTAGATAGTTTAACCTACTCTTTCTCTGTGTGCCTCCTATTTTCTGTGCATTTGTTTGGGAAACATTGAGAGCAAAAATATTGAAGTCTCTGTGTCTAAAATTGCTGACTGAGATTTGGTATTTAAAAGCTATGAGCAATAAGATTAGATAGATGCAGTTGTTTTTCGTTGCAGCTATGCCCACTAGGTGTGATCGAGAAGGATTAGGGTGGAAATCCGGGAACTTTTCTCTTTGCTGTTTCATTTCATTTACACACCAAAAAAAAAAAAAAAAAAAAAAAAAAAAAAAAAAAAAA
>NW_022436941.1:38324510-38451762 GCF_009761245.1 Sapajus apella
AAAAAAAAAAAAAAAAAAAAAAAAAAAAAAAAAAAAAATTTAAAAAGCACTTCTTTCCTGTCTTTGATCCAGGCAAATCAGCTTTGCTTATCCAATCCATGCTGTCAGTATTGCCCAGAGCCTGCTTGCTCTGGTCATTCCCATCTAAATCCTTTTCATTTCCTTTGCCTTAGTCAACATTTCTTTTGTTGGATTCCATGTTGTGGTTTATCTAAGATTTATTGCTCAGCTCATTTATATTATTCAGATTGTGTGAATAAGAGAATTCAATTATAAATAGGGATACCCTCATTAATGCAGTTGGCATTTAAAACCTCTCTTTTCCCTTTTAGTGGAAGTTGGCCAGTGGCAATACAAATTCACAGATTTTGAACTTTTTTTTCCAATATCACCTGCCTCCTTTGTGGAAATCACAGTATCAATCCCGAAGGACTCAGCTAGGATGTATTCTTGAATATTGGGAACAGTTTAAACTAAATGGGCTTAAGAAGAGGAGAAAACTGGTGTTTCTATGTAATACTTTTTAGCCTTATTATTATTTGGAAAAACAAGAGCAATTGCCTCCTACTGGAATTACAGCCTTTAATACTATACTTAAACTTGATTTGTTTTGTAAATGGGAGGGAAAATTGGATAAAAAAGCATATGTTCAAGAATTTTTGCTGCTCAGTCAGGATAAAACCCAGCAGCAGGCATGTGCATGCTTGAAGAAATGAGAGGAAGAAAAGGAACACGACATACTAGATGATCTCTTGGTGCAAGCACCCTCAGTTCAGTGGGCATTTTTGGGGTGGAGCAGAACCTCCTTTTGTCAGCTCTGAAAGTTCAGATGTGTTGACCCTTTCTGCCTCTAGTCCACCAGAAAGTTCTTTTAAGAACCTTTGAACCCCTCCTCCTTACCTGTCCAATTCCAATCTATACCCACCAGTCCCCGAGAAACCTAGCCTTGTCAGTACTACTCATAGTGGAGCCTCTTATCAACTCCAAGAAGGAAATCTTTGTCCACTTAGAGAGGTAGAAAATGAGAAAAAAAGGCACTGCAAAAGTACATGTCCCCTTTTCTATGCCTGATGTTGTTATATGTAAAAAGAAGTTTGATCATTTCTCTGAAAATCCAGAAAAATTCATAGATGAGTTTGTGAAATTAACTCTGACCTATAGGTTAACTTGGCAGGATCTGCATGTTTTGTTGCCTCTGTGTTGTACAGTGGATGATAAACAACACATTTTGGGGACAGCTATAATCCATGCAGATAAAGTATTGGCTCACAACTCTAATCATCATATATATTTGGCAGGAGTATAGCAGTTTCATATCAAGATCCAGAATAAAGCTATCAAAGGTGAGAGCTTGGGGAGGACAGATCTTATCATTGCTTGTTTGTTGGAAGGGATGAAGGAATGTATAACAAAACCTCTTAACTATGAAAAGGTTAAGGAAGTTTCTCAGGGTAAAGACGATAATTCAGCTTTGTTTCAAGGGCGTTTAGTTGAGCAATTAGGAAATAAACTAACACTGATCCTGCCTCAAGGGAAAGAAACACCCTTTTGGGAGTACCTCTTATAAGCCAATCTGCCCCTTACATCAGTAGGAAAATACAAAAAGCAACCATCAGTCCCCAGACTCCTATGGAACAGCTTTTGGAGATGATATTTTTAGTTTTTAATGACAGGGACAGAGCATAGGAAGCAGAAAGAGCATAGAAAGCATACTGGAGTACTACTTCACTGTGAGTAGTACTGACAAGGTTTCTCAGGAAGTGGTGGGTATCGAGTGGAACTAGACAGGTAAGGAGAAGGGGATTTGCTAGTTAAAGAGCCAAATGGGGACTTTAGATTTGTTCAAAAACTTTAAGCTGTCATTGAGGCTGTTGTTTCCATACATTTTATAGTGCCCAATCCCCACATGCTGCTAGCCCAGAAAGAACAAAAAGGACCTCCACCAAAGTGCAGCTCTTGGCTACAGCCTTAAGCTCGCCTCCCACATGGGATTTCCCTACTGGGTCTTGACCTAAACAAGGGATGCAGAAAGGTTGAAAGCCCAAAGCTGGGCATCCAAGTCACCTTGGGCATAAATCAGTGTGCACACTGCAAATAAACTGGCTATTGGAAGAGGGACTGCCTAGCACTCTTAAAGGATTCGTCAGTACCAGAACCAATGATGGCTGAAATAACCAGTCAAGCCCAAGAGTGGCACAGAGCCTGAGACCTTCTGCCCCAGCTCCCATTGGGCAACTAGCCATATATCTGGAGGAGCTTTGGGTAACCCTTGACATGGTAGGTAAAAATATTAACTTTCTTCTCAATATTGGAGCTGCTTACTCTATTTTGACCCATTATAATGGGCCTCTGTCACCCAGAAACTGAATGGTCATAGAGATAGATGAAAAAGCTCATGGAACCATTTTACATACTGTTTAAGCTGCTCTTCAGGGGTCTCAGTTTACTTATATGCCTTTGTTATTATGCCTGAGTGCAAACCTCCTTGTTGGAAAGAGATTTGTTGACTCATCTGCAAACAGTGGTATCTTTTGGAAATCAAAGCAGATGAGGGATTGTTCCTTTTCCTTTCCTGTGATAAGGGAGAAAAGTCAATAGGGGACTTATCTAGTTTACCTGTTGAAGAAACCTCTCAAGAAAATCCTATAGTATGAAACACTAAGATTCCAGGCAAAGTGTTAAACATTCTCAAATTTTGCATCCAACTTAGGCCTGGTGTGCTGTACCCCTGGTAAGAAACGATATCCCTTAAAGCCAGAGGCACAAAGAGGGATCATACCATTAATAGCTAAGTTTTTGCAATTTGGTTTGTTAAGGCCCATGAATCTCCTTGTAATAGGCCAATTTTGCTAGTCAAAAAGGCAAACGGAGACTTTAGATTTGTTCAAGATCTTTAAGATGTCAATGAGGCTGTTGTTTCCATACATTTTATAGTCCCCAATTCCTACATGCTGTTACCCCACATCCCTGGAGATGCCAATTGGGTTTATGGTCTTAGATCTTAAGGATGCCATTTTTTAAATTCCAGTACACCCTGCTTCACAATTCACCTTTGCCTTTGAATAGACTGATTCTGATAGTCATTTGGTTTCTTAACTAATTTGGATAGTTCTTCCCCAGGAGTTTAGGAACAGCCCTCATTTGTTAGGAAATGCATTGGCTAGAGAATTAAGAATGTTACAATTAAATAAAACTATTATCCAATATATGGATGACTTATTGGTTTCTAGCCCAACCAAAAGAGACTCAGATAAAAATACCATTAAGTTGCTAAATTTTCCGGGAACTGAGTATAGCATCTTGCTGCATTTTCTAGGATTTCAACTAAAAAGTTTAAAAACTTAAGATATATCCTAACACTTGGCACCCAGGCAATAGCACCAAAAGAAAAGCTGTCTTGGGTGTTCCAGAATACTAAACTAGAAAGCAGCTGTGGGCTTTCCTAGGGATGGCAGGCTTTTGTGATTTATAGGTGCCTGGATTTGAGCATATAGCTAAGCCTTTGTATGAGGCCCTGAAAGGAGCAAATGTAGCTCTGTTTGAATGGGATAGTAATTGTGAACAAGCTTTTAAAGCCTCAAAATAATAAGAATAAGAATAATAACAATAAGGATCAGCTCTTTCCCTAGAGATTCCTAATCTTGATAAAGCATTTTTCCTTTATACTGCTGAAAAACAAGAAACAACCCTAGGTGGTGTTGTACAGAAGCTGGGAGATATCCCCCAAGCAGTGGGATATTTTTCTAAACAATCAGACCATATCACTTCAGGATGGCCTAGATGCCACAGGGTAGTTGCAGCAACTGCTCTTTTAGTAAATGAAGCCAATAAACTGCTTTAGGACAACATCTGGAGGTTTTAACCCCATACCAATACAAAAGTTCAAGTTAAAGTCATCCACACATTGAATAAGAGTGCCTTATTTAATTGTAACATTCTTAATTCTCTAGCCAATGCATCTCCAAATGGAAGCTAAAGGACACCAGTGGATGACAGGGGGGTGCTTACTGAAATATCAGCCTTTGCCACTAGACAGTCCTGATAAAACTCTTAAGGTATGCCATACTTGCTATACTTTGAATTCAGCTACCTATTTGCCTGAACCCACAGATACCCTACATCATTCTTGTATACAAGTTATTGGGCAAGTTTACTCCAGCCAACCAGATTTAAAGGACAAGCCTCGAGATAATTCCGAGGTGGAATGGTTTACACATAGAAGCAACTTTGTGCACCAGGGAAACAGGAAAGCTGGACATGCTGGCATGCTGTTGTCAGTTAACACAAGATATTTGAATCTCAGGCGTTACCAGCTTCTACCTCTGCTCAAAAGACCAAATTAATAGCTCTTAGTGGAGCCCTGGAATAGTGAAAGGACTTGAGAATCAACATTTACACCGATTCTAGTCTGCCTTTCTGGTACTTCATGCTCATGCTACTATCTGGAAGGAACAAGAATTCTGAACTGCTAAAGGTTCCCATGTAAAACATCATTTGAAAATTCTGAATCTATTGGATACTGTTTTGCTGTGCAAGAAAGTAGCTGTAATTAATCACAGATGGCATCAAAAAGGAGACTGTAGTGTGGCAAAGAGAAACTTCTTTACAGATGTGGCAGCTAAGGCAGCTGCATTAAAGGAGCCAGTTGGACTTTTAAGCATATTAGTGCATTCTGCCTCAGTAATGACACAACCAAGACAAGAATGGGCTAAAGGTCAGGGCTCACTTCAAGATTCTTCTGGGTGGCTTATCAATGACAACAAACTGTTGACACCAGTTGCTAATCAGTGGAAAACAGTTAAACATTTGTGTGACTCTTCTCATTTGGGAAGAGAATCCCTGCTTCAATTGATGTCTTGCCATTTTATAGAATAAGGCTTACTTAAAACAGCAAAGCAGGTAACTCATGCCTGTGAACTCTGTGCCCAGAATAACCCAAAAAACCAGTCTTTACCTCTTCCTTTAGTAGGTCCTGTTCAGCATAGAGGTACGTTCCCTAGTGAAGATTGACAAGTAGATTATACTCAGATGCCCCCATGTAAAAAGTTTAAATATTTATTAGTATTCATCACCGCCTTTGCCTGTTGGATCTGGGCTTCTTCTACCAGGTAGGAAAAGGCAATTGAGGTTTCTAACTTCCTATTAAAGGAAATAATTCCTAGATTTGGGCTGCCTAAGAGCTCGAAGAGTGATAATAGCTCATCTTTCACAGCAACAATTACCCAAACATATCTTGAGTTCTTTCAATACTGCATTCACTTGGCATGGAGGTGACACTCTTCACGGACAATAGAAAGAGCCAATCAACCTCTAAAAGGGACCTGACTGTGTTTATTGCTTGTAGCCTTGTTGCATGTTTGAGTGGCTTCCCAGGCAATCTGCAGCCCAGCCCTTTTGAAATAATGTATAGAAGGCCTTTCTTAACTACAGACTTCCTAATAGACATATACTTTAAAGCTACAAAATTCTGTAATCAACTTAGGACAAGTGCAAAAGACACTCCTTGAATATAGAAATCGAAGACTCCCTTCCTCTACTAAGGAAGAGAATCTTTTTACAAATTTTCTAGGAATAAACAACTGGATCCACTTATCTCAAATTAAATCTGTCTCTTATGAAGTTCCACAGGAGACAGAACAAAAGAGATCGATCCCACATATTGTTGTAAGGTAAGCAGGGACCTCCAGTTCCTGTTCAGAAGAAATAAAAGGGTGGATAACAGAGATATAGATTGGCATTCTACTTTTGGGTATAAGTTAGAATCACACAGAAAGTAACTTATTTGCTGAGTGGGCAGAATTTAGCCTCTCTACATAATCAGAAAGACTCTTGAGTATATGGAGAATTGCCACTTTCCTCCACTGCCATGTTGCCCTGGCATATTCAACTAGCCAACCTAAGTTTGTGGGGATTTTATTATAATTGGGAAACTGAACATTGTAAAAATAGCCCCTCTTTTCCCATTATCATGGCCATACAAGCGTTACCCTCCTCTCTCCTATGGAGAGACAAGAAGGCACCTTTTTATCTAATTAGGAAACAGCTAAACTTTACCCCAACTTTTGGTTGTACTGTACACAACGGACTTGGGCAGATGACAGCTGTTCAAATACAGGTACCATCAAAGAGCTTCTGTTTTGAAAATCAATGTGCAAAAATCGCAAGCATTTCTATGCGCCAATAATAGACAAACAGAGAGCCAATCATGAGTGAATTCCCATTCACAATTGCTACAAAGAGAATAAGATACCCAGGAATACAACTAACAAGGGATGTGAAGGACCTCTTCAAGAAGAACTACAAACCACTGCTCAAGGAAATAAGAGAGGATACAAACAGATGGAAAAACATTCCATGCTCATGGTTAGGAAGAATCAATATCATAAAAATGGCCATACTGCCCAAAGTTATTTATAGATTCAATGCTATCCCCATCAAGCTACCATTAACTTTCGTCACAGAATTGGAAAAAACCACCTTAAACTCCACATGAAACCAAAAAACAGCCGGCATAGCCAATACAATTCTAAACAAAACAACAAAAACAAAAACAAAGCTGGAGGCATTACGCTATCTGACTCAAACTATGTTACAATGCTACTGCAATCAAAACAGCATAGTACTGGTACCAAAAAGAGATATAGACCAATGGAACAGAACAGAGGCCTCAGAAATAATGCCACACAACTACAACCATCTGATCTTTGGCAAACCTGATAAAAACAAGCAATGGGGAAAGGATTTCCTGTTTAATAAATGGTATTGGGAAAACTGGCTAGTCAGGTGCAGAAAGCTGACTAACACTTTCTGACTGTGCTCCTCTCTACCCACGTACTGGGCTGCATTCCCAGAGAGTTAGGCATTCCTAGCCTCTAGATGTTTATGGTTAAGGGAACAGACTGATAACATTTACTAAACAGACCCAGACATAAGAGTGTCCTGACATCTTGATATTGTGAGAACAGAAGCATTTCTAATTTTGCTTTAAAGACAATAATACCAATTCTTGCAAAAATAGTAATGAAGAAAATTAATTTTTTAATTTTTCTTTTATTAATTGTTATGAAATAGTAGGATGACACAGTGTCTCATATCATTTGTATTTTGTACCAAGAACACAAACTATGCAGCAAACTGACTTAATTTTTAAAAATAAAAATTTTCACATAGAAAAAATAAGGAAAATTAATTTTTTATCACAAACGCTTGTAGCAGAGCACATCTCTCCATGATCTTTTTTTAATCCTATATATATATGAATATTGTACTTATGGTGGGCATGTTCCTCCTCTTACTTTTGGGAATACCCTACTCTGTCTATGGAGGAGCTGTTCTCTCACCACTTTACTTTCTTAATCAACTTGTTTTTGCTTTGCACTGTGGACTGGCTGTGAATTCTTTCTTGTGTGAGATCTAAGAACCCTCTCTTAGTGTCTGGATTAGGATCCCTTTTCAGTAACAATATTATTTTTAATATGCTATTGAGTTTTATTTGCTAGCAATTTCTTGAAGATTTTTGCCTCAATTCATGAGGAATATTGGTCTGTAGTTTCATTTTCTTGTAATTTCTTTGACTTAGTATTAGAGTCCTGCTGGCATCATTAAATTAATGAGAAAGTGTTTCTTCTTCTTCAACTTTTTGGAAAAGTTTCAGGAGCATTGGTGTTAAATTTTCATTAAAAGTTTGATAGAATTTACCATTGATGGCACCAGGTCCAGAGATTTTCTGTGTTGAGAGAGTATTGATTACTGATTCAATCTCATTACTAAATGCAAGTCTATTAAAAATTTCTAGTTATTTGTGATTAAACTTAGAAGGTTTTGTGTTTCTAACAATTTATCTATTTCATTTACATTATCCAATTTGTTAGCATATAATTGTTCATAGTACTTTTCTATAATCCTTTTTCCCTGTAGAACTGGTAGTAAGATTCCTATTTTTATTTCTAATTTTAGTTTTTATTAGGTCATTTAACTAAAGTTTAATTTTAAACTTTCCTATTTTCAAGTTTACTGACACTTTCTTCTGCCTGCTCAAATCTGCTTTGGAATTCTTGTAGTAAATTTTCGTTTTAGCTATAATTTTCAGCTCCAGAATTTCTTTTTGATTTCTTTATAGATTTTCTATCTTTTTTATTAATATTTTCATATGTTGTTTTTTGACTTTCTTCACTTTTTTTTTCTCTTTAAGCATCTTTAAGATAATTGTTTTAAAGTCTTTTTTAAGTAGATCTGCCATCATATGCTTTTTCAGGGAAAATTTCTACCAAACTAGTTTTTTCCTTGGAATGGGTTTTGATGTCCTATTCTTTTGTATGATTTATAATTTTTTAGTTGAAAACTGGACAACTTAATAATGTGGTAACACTGCAGATCAGATTCACCATCTTACCCTAAGCTTTGTTTTATTGATTGCCATTTTTGTTTATTGTTGTAAAAAATGTTTTAGGTTTTCTATGCAAAGAACCTGCCTGGGGTATAAACTTAAGGTCTCCTCGGTCTTTTCTGAGGAGCATCTTTCCCTGAATATATGTGGCCACTTTCTAATTTTCTCTTTTTATGCAGTTGATTTTGAATGTCTTATTCTCGAATGCCTTGCGACCAAAAGGGAATAAGAAGAGAAAACTGAAGAGGAAAAAGTGTTCCAATAATTTAAATTTTATAAAAGACACTTCAGCTGGAGAAAGAGGAGCTTGAAACAATATGGCAGGAGGTGTAACAACCGTGATTATCTGCTTTTTTGTCTGCACCTCTGTGATTAGAAGCAGCAATGAGGGATAAGAGCACAGGTCCCATATATTTATAGGTATGGGTGTTTTTTCTCACCCTGGTATCTGGTAACTGAGTATGTGTTTTTCCAGAAACACATGCTCAGGTGCCTGACCTGGGTTGGGATTGAGGGATGGGCTACTGCTACTGTGCTAAGAGTTGAAATTGAACAAAATTAACTGCAGTTTACTGTCCAAGTCTTCCCCCAAGCCCATTTATTTGCCTTTTACTGAATTACTTATTTTTGGTGTCAGAGTCCCTACTTCATTGTTCCTGTTTCCATATAGGGAAGCCACACAATAAATAAAATAATGAAATTTAACTTAAATAACCTTAACATAGAGCACAAGGGAATATCAGCTGTGCAAGGGGTAAACTTTATCACGTGTCTATGTATTACCAATATATTCTCGGTGTTCACTGTTCTACTACATGTTGAAAGCATACTAGCACAAGCTCCTATGATTCTCTACCTGAGGGGTTTCTTTCAGTCTATGAATGAAGGTAGGCCAAAAATATCAGGAAATTAGTTGATGTGACTCCATGAGTATACAGTTTTGGGGATTTGAAGAATAAACACAAAATATAGTTTTCATTCAGATGAGAAAACTTTGGGGCATGCTGCACATGGTCATAGGTTTTCAGAAGAATTAGGTCTCATGTACCTTTAGTGATAATCTATTCAGGAGCTGCTGGCAAGATGGCTAAATAAGAACAGCTCTGGCCTGCAGCTCTCAGTGAGATCGACACAAAAGGCAGGTGATTTCTACATTTCCAACTGAGGTACCTGAATTATCTCATTGGGACTGATTGGACAGTGGGGGCAGCCCATGGAGGGTGAGCCAAAGCAGGGTAGAGCATTGCCTCACCCAGGAAGTGCAAAAGGATGGGGGATTTCTCTTCCCTAGCCAAGGGAATCTCTGAGAGACTGTACTGGGAAAATTAGTGCATTCTGGCCCAGATATTGTGCTTTTCCCACAGTCTTCACAACTGGAAGGCCAGGAGATTCCCTCTGGCGCCTGTACCACCAGGGCTCTGGGTTTCAAGCACAAAACTGGGCCGCCATTTGGACAGACACCAAACTAGTGGCAGGAGTTTTTTTGTTTTTTTGTTTTTATACCCCAGTGTCACCTGGAATCCCAGCGGATAAAACCCCTCAATCCCTTGAAAGGGGTGCTGAAGCCAGGGAGCCAAGTGGTCTGGCTCTGCGGGTCCCACCACTACAGAGCACAGCAAGCTAAGATCCACCAGCTTGAAATTCTAGCTACCAGCACAGCATTCTAAGGTTGACCTAGAACACTCAAGCTTGGTGGGGGGAGGGGTGTCCATCATTGCTGAGCTGGGTAGATGGTTTTCCTCTCACAGTGTAAACAAAGCCACCGGGAAGTTGAAACTGGGCAGAACCCACCACAGTTCAGCAAGGTATCTGCGGCCAGGCTGCCTGTCTAGACTCTTCCTCTCTGGGCTAAGCATCTCTGAAAAAAGGGCAGCAGGCCCAGTGAAGGACTTATAGATAAAACCCCTATCTCCCTAGGACAGAGCACCTGAAGGGAGGGGTAGCTATGGGCACAGGTTCAGCAGACTTAAACATTCCTGCCTGACAGATCTTAATGGAGCAGTGTATCTTCCAGCACAGCATTTGAGCTCTGATAAGGGAAAGACTGCCCCTTCAAGTGGGTAACTTACCACCATGTATCCTGACTAGGAGACTCCTCCCAGTAGCATCCAACAGACACCTCATACGGGATAGCTCTGGCTGGCATCTGGTGGGTGCACCTCTGATACAAATCTTCCAGAGGAAAGAACAGACAGCAATCTTTGCTGTTCTGCAGCCTCTGCTAGTAATGCCCACGCAAACAGAGTCTGGAGTGGACCTTCAGCAAACTCTAGCAGACCTGCAGCAGTGGGGCCTTACTGTTAAAAAACAAAAACTAACAAACAGAAAGAAATAATATCTACATCAACAAAAAGTATGTCCACTCAGAGACCCCATTCAAAGGTCAACAATATCAAAGACCAAAGTTAGATTAATCCATGAAGGTGCGGGAGAAACCAGTACCAAAAAGCTAAAAATTCCAAACACCAGAACACCTCTTCTCCAAAGGGTTGCAATTCCTCAACAGCAATGGAACAAAACTGGATGAAGAATGAGCTTGATGAATTCACAGAAATAGGTTTCAGAAGGTAGGTAATAACAAATTCCTTTGAGTTGAGAAAGCATGTTCTAACCCAAGGCAATGAATCTTGAAAAACAGTTAGATGAATTGCTAACTAGAATAACCAGTTTAGAGAAGAAACATAAAGGACCTGATGGAGCTGAAAAACACAGCACGAGAACTTTGTGAAGCATTCACAAGTATCAGTAGCCAAATTGATTAAGTGGGAAAAAATATCAAAGAATGAAGATCAACTCAATTAAATAAAGTGAGAAGACAAGATTAGAGAAAAAAGAGTAAAAGGAAATGAACAAAGCCTGCAAGAAATATAAGACTATGTGAAAAGACCAAATCTACATTTGATTGGTGTACCTGTAAGTGATGGGGAGAAAGAAACCAAGCTGAAAAACCCTTCAGGATATTATCCAGGAGAACGTTTTCAACCCAGCAAGGCAGGCCAACATTCAAATTCAGAAAATACAGGGAAAACCATAAAGATACTCTCTGAGAAGAGCAACCCCAAGACACATAAGTGTCAGATTCACAAAGGCTGAAATGAAGGAAAAAAATGTTAAAGGCAGCCAGAGAGAAAGGTTGCGTTACTCGCCAAGGGAAGCCCCTCAGACTAACAGTGGATCTTTCTGGAGAAGCCCTACAAGCCAGAAGAAGGTGTGGGCCACATTCTTAAAGAAAGGAATTTCCAATCCAGAATTTCATATCCAGCCAAACTAAGCATCATAAGCCAAGGAGAAATAAAATCCTTTACAGACAAGCAAATCCTGAGAGATTTTGTCACCACCATGCCTGCCTTACAAGAGCTTCTGAAAGAAGCACTAAGCATGGAAAGGAACAACTGGTGCCAGCCACTGCAAAAACATACCAAAGATCATCATCTCTATGAAGAAACTGCATGAACTAATGGGCAAAATAGCCAGCTAGTATCAAAATGGCAGGATCAGATTCACACATAACAATATTAACCTTAAATGTAATGGGGCTAAATGTCCCAATTAAAAGACACAGACTGGCAAGTTGAATAAAGACTCAAGACCCATTGGAGTGCTGTATTCAGATCTATCTCACATGCAAAGACACATATAAGATCAGAATAAAGGGATGGAGTAATATTTACCCAGCAAATAGAAAGCAAAAAAAAAAAAAAAAAAAAAAAGCAGGGGTTGCAAACCTAGTCTCTGATAAAACAGACTTTAAACCAACAAAGATCAAAAGAGACAAAGAAGGACATTACATAACGGTCAAAGAATCAATGCAACAAGAAGAGCTGTCTATCCTAAATATATATGCACCCAATACAGGAGCACCCAGATTCTTAAAGCAAGTTCTTAGAAACTTAGACTCCCACACAATAATAGTGGGACATTAGACAGAACGACGAGACAGAAAATTAACAGTGATACTCAGGATTTGAACTCAGCTCTGGACTAAGCAGGCCTAACAGACATCTACAGAACTCTCCACTCCAAATCAACAGAATATACATTGTTCTCAGCACTACAGCACACTTTCTCTAAAATTGACCGCATAATTTGCAGTAGAATATTCTTCAGCAAATGCCAATGAATGAAAACTATAACAAACAGTTTCTCAGATCACAGTGCAATCAATTAGAACTCAGGATTAAGAAACTCACCAAAATTGCACAACTACATGCAAACTCAACAACACTGACTACTGGGTAAATAACAAAATTAAGGCAGAAATAAAGATGTTATTTGAAACCAATGAGAACAAAGCCACAGTGTACCAGAATATCTGTGACACATTTAAAACAGTGTGTAGAGGGAAATTTATAGCACTAAATGCCCGCAAGAGAAAGCAGGAAAGATCTAAAATCAACACCCTAATATCAAAATTAAAAGAACTAGAGAAGCAAGTGCAAACAAATTCAAAAACTAGCAAAAGACAAGAAATAACTAAGATTAGAGCAGAACTGAAGGAAATGGAGGCACAACCCTTCAAAAAATCAATAAATCCTGGAGCTGGTTTTTTGAAAAGATCAACAAAATATATAGACTGCTAGCCAGACTAATAAAGAAGAAAAGAGAGAAGACTTAAATAGACACAACAAAAAATGATAAAGGGGATATCATCACTGATCCCTCAGAAATACAAACTACTGTCAGAGAATACTATAAACACCAGTATGCAAATAAACTAGAAAATCTAGAAAAAATGGATAAATTCCTGGACACATACACCTTCCCAAGACTGAACCAGGAAGAAGCCGAATCCCTGAATAGACCAACAACCAGTTTTGAAATTGAGGCAGAAATTAACAGCCTACCAACCAAAAAAAGTCCAGGACCAGACAGATTAACAGCCAAATTCTATCAGAAGTACAAAGAGGAAGGCTGGGCGTGGTGGCTCACGCCTGTAATCCCAGCACTTTGGGAGGCCGAGGCAGGTGGATCACGAGGTCAAGAGATTGAGACCATCCTGGTCAACATGGTGAAACCCCATCTCTACTAAAACTACAAAAAATTAGCTGGGCATGGTGGCGCGTGCCTGTAATCCCAGCTACTCAGGAGGCTGAGGCCGGAGAATTGCCTGAACCCAGGAGGCTGACGTTGCGGTGAGCCGAGATCGCGCCATTGCACTCCAGCCTGGGTAACAAGAGCGAAACTCCGTCTCAAAAAAAAAAAAAAAAAGTAAAAGAGGAGCTGGTACCATTTCATCTGAAACTATTCCAAACAATATAAAAAGAGGGACCTCACCCTAACTCATTTTATGAGACCAGCATTTATTCTGAAACCAAAACCTGGCAGAGACACACACAAAAAAGAAAATTTCAGGCCAATATCCCTGATGAACATCGATGTGAAAAATCCTCAATAAAATACTGGCAAACTGAATTCAGCAGCGCAACAAAAAGCTTGTCCAACAGGATTAAGTCAGCTTCATCCCTGGGATGTGAGGCTGGTTCAAAATACAGAAATAAATTAACATAATCAATCACATAAACAGAACCAATGACGAAAACCACATGATTATCTCAACAGATGCAGAAAAGCCCTTTGATAAAATTTAACAGCCCTTAATGCTAAAAACACTCAATAAACTAGGTATTGATGGAACATATCTCAAAATAAGACCTATTTATGACAAAACCACAGCCAATATCATACTGAATGGGCAAAACCTGGAAGCATTCCCTTTGACAACCAGCACAAGACAAGGATGACCTCTCTCACCATTCATCATCAAAACAGTATGTGAAGTTCTGGTGAGGTCAATCAGACAAGAGAAAGAAATAAAGGGTGTTCAATTAAGAAAACAGGAAGTCAAATTTTCTCTGTTTGCAGATGACATGATTGTATATTTGGAAAACCCCATCATCTCAGCCCAAAATCTCCTTAAGCTGATAACTTAGCAAAGTCTAAGGATACAAAATCAATGTGGCAAAAATTACAAGCCTTTCTGTACACCAATAACCGACAAACAGAGAGCCAAATCGTGAGAGGACTCCCATTCACAATTGCTACAAAGAGAATAAAATACGTAGGAATACAACCTGCAACGGATATGAAGAACCTCTTCAAGAAGAACTACAAACCACTGCTCAAGGAAATAAGAGAGGACACAAACAAATGGAAAAACATTCCATACTCATGGATAGGAACAATCAATATTGTGAAACTGGCCATACTGCCCAAAGTAATTTATAGATTCAATGCAATTTCCATCAAGCTATCATTGACTTTCTTCATAGAATTGGAAAAACTGCTTTAAGTTTCATATGTAACCATGAAAAAGCCCACATAGCCAAGACAATCCTGGAGGTAACCAAGTAGCATTTGGCAGTTAAAAACACATAGATGAAGTTCAAGAGAGATCTCAATTGGAGCAATAATTGGGGATCATATGTATGAAAATAATAATTTTAGACACGGAAAAAATACACATTTGCCTAAGAAGAGAAAAGGGCCTAGTGATTTGAGGAACACAGTGTATAAGAAATGGTCAGAGAGAAATATTAAGATGAAGGAAAAAAGAAAAGGGGAAAGAAAAAAAGAAGAAGGGAAAGAAAGAAAGGAAAGAAGGAAAGAAAAAGAAAGAAAGAAAAGAAAGAAAGAAAGAAAGAAAGAAAGAAAGAAAGAAAGAAAGAAAGAAAGAAAGAAAAGAATGAAAGAAAGAAAGAAAAGAATGAAAGAAAGATTAAAATGGATACAATACAAGCCAAGGCAAAACAGTATATGAAGAGAGTGGGAGTAGTCGAAATCGTCACTTTTCACTGAGCATTAGGGGGAAATAAGTGATCTAAGTACCCAGTAGATTTATGATGAGCAAAAAGATTGTTGGGAAACAGGATTCAAAGCAAATTTAGAGGAATTGTAGGAGCAGAAACCAAATGGCAGTGGATCAAGGAATGCATTTGAGAAGACCAATTGGACATATCAAACGTAAACAACTTCTATAAATGTGGCTGTCAACAGAAAACATAAGACTAACCGACTGGAGTACTGCTATCTTTAGAGGGTGGTAGGTATGAGGGCTGTTGCTATTACTGTTGTGATAAGCTTGGGCGTGTTCAAGGGTTCCTTGAGCATGTCAGGTATCAAAGAGGAGGTTGCTACTTAGGAGCAAAAATATAATTAAGATATCCAGAATTTACAAAGAACTAAAACAGATTTACAAGAAAAAAACTAACAAGCCCATTCAAAAGTGGGCAAAGGATATGAACAGATACTTTACAAAAGAAGACATACATGAGGCCAACAAACATATGAAAAAATGCTCATCATCACCAGTCATCAGAGAAATACAAATCAAAGCAACATTGAGTTACCATCTCACACCAGTTAGAATGGCGATCATTAAAAAATCTAGAGACAACAGATGCTGGAGAGGATGTGGAGAAATGTGTGGAACACTTTTACACTGTTGGTGGGAGTGTAAATTAGTTTAACTACTGTGGAAGACAGTGTGGCGATTCCTCAAGGGCCTAGAAATAGAAATTCCATTTGACCCAGCAATCCCATTACTGGGTATATATCTAAAGGATTATAAATCATTCTACTATAAGGACACGTGCACAAGAATGTTCATTGCAGCACTGTTTACAATAGAAAACACCTGGAACCAACCCAAATGCCCATTGATGATAGACTGGACAGGGAAAATGTGGCACATATACACCATGGAATATTATGCAGCCATCAAAAATGATGAGTTTGTGTCCTTTGTAGGGACATGGATGAACCTGGAAACCATCATTCTCAGCAAAGTGACAGAAGAGCAGAAGATCAAACACCACATGTTCTCACTCATAGGCGGGTGTTGAACAATGAGAACACACGGATACAGGGAGGGGAGCACTATATACTGGGGTCAGTTGGGGGGAAATAGGGGAGGGACGGTGGGGGGCGGGGAGTTGGGGAGAGATAGCAAGGGGAGAGATGCCAGATGTAGGTGATGGGGAAGAAGGCAGCAAATCACACTGCCACATGTGTACCTATGCAACAATCTTGCATGTTCTTCACATGTACCCCCAAACCTAAAATGCAATAAAATAAATAAATAGGAAAAAAAAGGAAAAAAAATATATAATTAATAGAACTAGATTGCTCGAAAGAAAGAGGGGATAAGGTGGATCCAAAACACAGGAAGAAAAATTCAGTGTAGTAAAGAGAAAGAATTTCCTCCATTGCCACAGAGCGCAAGAAGAAAAGGATGGGCACAACTGAAGGTAATTTTGTAGGTTTGGTAGCTAGAACTCGAGCAAATTCCTCAACCCACAGGATATTCTGAATGTGTCTCTTCTCTCTGCCCTTACAAGCATTTTATCATGACCTAATATTTGCAATCTTTCTATTTTCTGTCTTAAAATCAGCATGATACCTCTTTAACTGGTCTCTTGACCTTTTCTTCTTCCAACCCACTCTCCTCCCTGCTGTGAAAGAAATCTTTTTAAAATTTCTATCTGATCAGGTTATGAAAGTTGTTGTAACTGCCTGGCTTTCCTCTAAATTATGAGCTTTTGAAAGAAAGTCTGTTCATCACCCCATTCCCGCTGCTTTTTACATAAAAAATGTTAAAAAATCAACTGAACAAATTAATGGCTAGTGAGTTTATTTTAATGCCACTGGCATTAAAGTCCCAGCTTGCTAGATATAGGTATAAATTTGTCTGTGGATCTTAGAGGATTCACAAATAAGATCTTTGGGACTTCTTTTCAAAGTCATTTCCCAACTCATCTCGGCCTCCCTAACCTACATACATAGCATCTATTTAAAGGCCTATTTCAGCAACGTTTGTTCAATTGTAAGTTGAAATATATCTTCCAAAAAGATCATTCAAATTAGAATCCCTAGTTCCAGTGAATATGATCTTATATGTAAATATAATCTCTGAAGATGTGATATAGTTGGGTTCATACTGGATCAGGGTGGGTCCTAATTCAATGACCAGTATCCCTTCAGAAGGGAAAAACTTATACATAGAACAGAAAGAACACCATGTGAAGATGGAGGCAGAAATTGGAGCAATATGTCCATCAACCAGGGAACACCAAGAGTTGTAGGCAATCACCTGAAGCTAGGAAGAGGAAAGGAAAGGTTTCCCTGTAGCATTCAGAGAAGCCACAGCCCTGCCAAAACCTTGATTTTGTACCTCTAGTCTCCAGACTGTGAGAAAATAAAGTCATGTTGTTTTAAATGACATAGTTTGTGCTACTTGGTTAAAATAGCCCTAGGAAATTTTACATGATTATTAGTTATTATTATGATTTTGCTTGCTTAGATTTATTTCAAGAATGTTATGTTAAAGTTCCAACTAGACAAATCTCATTTTTTTGTCAAAGTTTTTTACTCTTTCATCCAGCAAGTTACTTTTTCCAATTATCATGTGCAATTTATACAGTAATCTTGCCCTTATCTTATGATCTTTAGAACAAAAAAGCACATACTCTCATATTTTTTAAAATTTCCTCTGTGACTTTTAGTTTTTCTTTTAAATTTCAATATTGTTTGACTAAGAGGAAAGATCTCAGGTGACATTAATCTGTTGAAGTTTCCATGAATAACACTTAGAAGACATCAAAACCTAAGTAGGTGGTAGGACAGATTTGGCACCAGTTAAATACTTCGCATAAGAAATTTCACTGGAGAAAAATCTTTGTGCTAAATGATTTCTGGAAGATCACCAAAAAGTAAACACTAAAATGTTTCAGTTCTAAAACTGCCTCACAATTGATAAAAAATAAAAAATAAAAAAAATAAGCTCACATGGGAGTTAGTTTTCAAAATATTCAGGTACAACTCTTTTTGCTCTTTGTTGAACCTGGAGATAGCAAAAAGATCATTTAGTATTTCTTCAAACATGTTTTATCATCTTAAAGTCAGTGAAAATTTAAATCATTTTTTAGCAGTAAATATTTAGAATGATATTAAAGTTAAAAAAAATACAGTGTTAGAGCGCGGCAGGTACATTTATCACAATTTATGCAAAAGCGTTTCAAAAGTGCGTATGTAAATTTAATTTTTATGTCATGATCTGATAGATGACACTACTGTTTAGTTCATCATGTAATATGAACCAAGACAAGAGAAAGTAAAAAAATAAATATGAGATATAGTTTCCATATTTCATTTCCTATGAAATATTGCAACAGGTTAATTTCTTTTTTATATATGATAGATTTGTTATATGATTATGTTATCTAAAGTGATTATTGTTATATTACTTTTTTTGCTTATGCTCAAGAATATATTACTATTTTTAACATGTGATTTTGCCTTGTCTAAGCAAGTCCAGGCCCAAATATTTCCAGTTATTTAAGGAAAATAGCTTTTTGTTTACTTAGCTCAGGAGTACAGGAGAGAGATAAAGAAAACGTCAGCAGTTAATTCCTTGTGCAAGATTTGCAGATTTTGGTAGTCACTTCTGGCTGTACATTCCTTCCCCACATAAACCATAGAGAATTTTTTTTTTCTTTTATGGGGAGGTGATGAGTAGGGCAGAAGAGGAAAGGCAAGTGTTACGTCCTTAGGTCTGTGTGGTCTAAAATTTGCCATCTGCCATCAAAAAGACAACAGAACTATTTTATCTATTACAAGGATATTGGTTGCAATCATGTTTTTTGCTTGCAAGTGTGTATCTGTCAGCATTCTCTAGCCCTTTTATACAATTTTTATTTAGTTAATTGTTGAATATGGTTCTTTGGCACATGTTATCATTTAAAAATATTGACGTAACTCTACATTTAGAAACACACTTGAAATAAATAATGAGTGCAAATTCAAAATATGCATGCTTATGAACAATCTATTAGAATTTAAACAAGATTTTCACTCTTAGAAGAAACAAATAATGTTTTCCCAGTTTATAATAAAAAATCCATCTCAAGACTATCTAGAAATGTAATTTGTGAATTAGCAGTATCTTTGATGACACAGACTGAATTTAATAATTGCTTATATGAGCAGAGCTTTCAATAGCCTTCTTCCTAAAACATTCAAGTGCTAAGCAACAATTTTTTCTTTTTTCTTGTGTGATCTGTTGTTATGGAAGATTTTTTTATTCAAAAAATAGACTTCATTTGTTAAAGAAAATCTTACATAATTTTGCTGGGGCCAAATATGCAGTTCTTATTAGTCTTTCTAAAATTCAGTTAGACTAAGGGCTAAAAACACTGTTTTGATACAGCCTAAGAATTTGGTCACTAATTAAATGTTCTTATCTATTATTATTATTTTTTCTTGGTTCAAGCAATTCTCCTGCCTCAGCCTCCTGAGTAGCTGGGACTACAGGCACACACCATCATGCCCAGCTAATTTTTGTATTTTTAGTAGAGATGGGGTTTTACCATGTTGGCCAGGATGGTCTCAATATCCTAACCTCGTGATCTCCCTGCCTTGGCCTCCCAAAGGTCTGGGATTACAGGCATGAACCACCATGACCAGCTATTTTTTGTTGTTTTAGTAGAGACAGGGTTTCACCATGTTGGCCACAATGGTCTCGATCTTCTAACATCATGATCCACCTGCCTTGGCCTCCCAAAGTGCTGAGATTACAGGTGTGAGCCACAGCGCTCGGCTTCTTATCTATTCTTCTAAAAAATATCTGGATTTCCAAAATTAAGTAAGTCACTCAGAGTACTACAAGCTATATTATTCTTTTGTGGTCATCAGTATCTAAGAAGTAAAAACAGAAGCTATGAACCTATCTGGGGCGACTGCAGTCATTTACATCAGAGCTTTTGGCACTTTGTTTGCATCACTTGGATTGATATGTACCTGAGACACTCCTCTCATTCTCATGATTGGAGATTTATATTGTAAAGATTGTCACCCTTTCAGAGCTTGAACTATTACCTATTTTATAGATATCAAAAAATGTCAGATACATAATTTACATGTATCATGTGTAATGTGAAGTTTTTAAATTAGAAGAATGATGCAATTATCTAAAAGTTTGTATATTAGTCAGGGTTCACTAGAAGGACAGAACTAAGAGGAGATATGTGTATGTGAAGGAGAGTTTATTAAGAAATATTGATTCGCATGATCACAAGGTGAAGTCCCACAATAGGCCTCTGCAAGTTGAGAAGCAAGGAAGCTAATCCTAGTCCAAAAACCTCAAAGCAGGGACACCCACAGTTCAGATGTCAGTCTGTGGCCAAAGGCCAGAGTCCCTAGCAAATCACCGGTATAAGTCAAAAGTTCAAAAACTGAAGAACTTGGAGTCTAATGTTTGAGAACAAGAAGCATCCAGGGTGGATAAAAATGATGGGTGGAAGACACAGAAAATATGCATCATTCTCCTCATGCTGGCAGTTTGTTCACTGGTGCTCACCCACAGAGATGGTGGGTCTGTCTCTCCCAAGGCCACAGACAAATGTTGATCTCCTTTGGCAACACTTCACAGACAGAGCCAGGAAAAATACTTTGCATCCTTTAATCCAATCAAGTTGACAATATTAACCACCACAAGTCCACTACTTGTCAACTTGAACCCATACATATCTCCTGAAATCATACATAATCTCCAAATAAATATAATAATGTCATAATTGTGTGTAACATAATACAGTTATCCCATGTACAACTGTAAGTGCACTAATCTGAACCTAAACGCTTTTACACAAAGTTAACAACACTTAAGATGCTAATATGACATTAATAAATCTCATGTCACATGATGAAGAGAAATAAAAAGTGAAATATATTTTCTTAGCACAAGTGTATACATGCACAAAGACATTCTTAGCAAAATATTCACGACAAGCACATCCTTATTTCTGTAACTGACTACATAGTAGTAGGTGGTATTGATAACTACGACCTTCTACTACCCATTTTGTATTCCCTTTGCTTTCAGAAAGCCCCTCAGCAGGTCATGGTTTATTACCTGGTGGAGTGACCTGAATCTTCATTCCTGAAGGATTTGGGCCATTTGTAGTCCTGGCTGGATTGGGTTGTTTTAGTTTCCCATTTACCTTTTCACAGGGCTCAGTAATACCAAGAGATACCCTAAAGGATGTCTGTATTCCATGCATTCCCTGTATTCCATGCATACCCTTCCTTACCTCCACTGTGGAGTAGTAGACTGATTTTACCTTGATAGTCTGGGCCAATTACCCCAGCCAACAGTGTAACTCCCTTCTTAGGCTGTTGTCTTAGAGGTACAAGGACTCCAAAGTGGCCAGGTTTAATGGAATAATTATTGTGTCTCCTGGTGGCAGCATTCCTCCCTCTGCAACTAAGACCTTTAGGCCAGCAGAATGGAACATAATGTCACAGGAACAGGAAGCGAACATTTTGCTAGTGGGTCACTAGGGATGTGACGAGTGGTGTGACTTCTACTTCCATCCCGCAATTCCTGGACCCATGAATCCTGGCTATGGGAGAAACAGTAACATATATTGAACACTGAATCAGAGTATACACAGTCTTCTGTGTATACCTTGCTCCAACCCTACAAAGTATTGTCACCTAGTTATCATTGTAATTGTGATTTCAAAAGGCTATTCCACCGTTCTATCAATCCAGCTGCTTCAGAATGATGAGCAACGTGGTAAGACCAGTGAATTCCATGAGCATGAGCCCACTGCCACACTTCTTTAACTGTAAAGTGAGTGCCTGGTCAGAGGTGATGCTGTGTGGAATACCATGACGATGGTTAAGACATTCTGTGAGTCGATGGATGGTAGTCTTAGCAGAAGCACTGTGTGCAGAATAGGCAGACCCATATTCAGAGTAAGTATCTATTCCAGTGAGGACAAATCACTGCCCTTTTCATGATGGAAGAGGTCCAATATAATCAACCTTCCAACAAGTAGCTGGTTGATCACTCTGAGAAATGGTGCCATATGAAGGGCTCAGTGTTAGTCTCTGCTGCTGGCTAACTGGTCACTCAGTGGGGGCCATAGCCAGGTTAGCCTTGGTGACTGAAAGCTCATGTTGCAGAGCCAATACATAACTCCATCCCTGCCACCATGGGCTTTTTGTTCATAAGCCCATTGGGTGATGACAGGGGTGACTGAGGAAAGAGGCTGAGTGGTGTCCACAAAACAAGTCATCCTATTCACTTGATTATTAAAATCCTCCTTTACTGAGGTCACATTTTGGTGAGCACTCACATGAGATACAAATATCTTCACAGTTTTTGACTACTCAGAGAGGTCCATCCACATATCTCTTTCCCAAATTTCTTTGTCACCAACTTTCCAGTCATGCTTCTTCCAAGTCCCTGACCATCCAGCCAAACCATTGGCTAGAGCCCATGAATCAGTATATAATCGAGTAGCACTGCTCAAAGTTCTGCCCATGGGGAAGATTTCCCTTTGCCACTGTCCTTCAAAAAAGTCCTAGAAAGGTGTTGTAGTGCTGCAGCTGTCCACTTTCAGGTGGTGCCTGCATGTTGTGCAGAGCCATCTGTAAACTAGGCCCTAGTCTTCTCTTCCTCTGTCAACTGATCATAAGAACTTCCCATGAGGCTATAAGTGAAGGCTGAGGGAGAGAAGATAGGGTGACAGAAATGGAGACCATGGGCAATTGTACCGTTTCCTCATGTAACTTACTTTTGCCTTCAGGATCTGCTTGAGCCTGATCATGTATATACCACTTCTATTTCATGACGAAATGCTGCTGTGCATGACCACTTTATGGCTATATGAATCAAAAAGCGCAAGAGATTCCCTTCTAGGGATTCCCCTAACTTGTTGCTTTGCTGATAACCCCTTGATTTGTTTCTCAGTTAGGTTTAAGAGGGAACACACCTCCTTTGTTCTCTTGAACTTGATTGTGTGGCAACCTTTCTTGAGAATACTTGTTTGAATTTGCCGATGTTGAAGTATGGTTTAAAGTATTCAATAACCTCTGGACTTGTGTAAATCTTTTATTCAATAAAATTTTATTATAAACTTTATATTTAAGACAATATATTTGGTGCCTAAAATTGGATTCGTTATAGCAAGTTGAATATTATTTCAGACAGATTGCTTATTTAAATTAGGGTATTAAATTATCTACTTACTTTAGGGAAGAATTTTAAATAAATTGATTATAAGTCCACTCAGGGAAAAAAAGACATTTAAATACTAGATAGGTGAATTTCAGTTTCTTTCATCTTTCTTCAATTTTTAAAACTATTATATTGCTAGAAACAGTAGTTTGGCCAATATTGTTGAGGGGTATAATGTTCCTGTTATAATGTATTCTTCCTCTTTGTTTTTATTTTTTTGTAAGCATTAAAATAATATCTATTATTTTAATATCTTTGCATTTCTTATTTCAGCCAAACTCATTTATTCCTGTTGGCTTCCTCAAAATAAAAATAAATACAATAAATTACCCTAAAGACCTAACTAGAGTCATAATAATAGGCTTTAATTATTTAAAACTCAAGAAGTTAAAATACTAAGAGATTACAAATTTTGTGGAGAGTATTCTTTGGCTTATAAACAATGGCTGCATCAACTATGGTACTATGCAGACAATAGGCTTTAATATAGTAAAATTAATTTTTAGAGCATTGGTATAGACTGTAATTACAATTTTCAAATAAATACATAACTTCACATGTTTTACTCACATTATATGCTATTTCTTTCCAAAGAGAATTTAAAATAGCTTATATCAAATGTAAATATGTCCCAATAGGTATTTATATTTAGAAAAGAACACATAGATTAGAAAATAAGAGCAAAGAGAACTATAAATAGGGTGGTAATACGAAGCCAGAAGTTTCATTAAGTATACAAAAGTTATAAATTTTAAGATTATGAACGTCTAAAAAATACTAAAAGTAGAAGTTCTTCTTCTTTTTTTTTTTGAGATGGAGCTTCGCCTTTGTTGCCCAGGCTGGGGTGCAATGGCGCAATCTCGGCTCACCGTAACCTCTGCCTCCCAGGTTCAAGCAATTCTCCTGCCTCAGCCTCCCGGGAGCTTCTAAAATGAGTGACTGAGGAGCTTGGCATAACAGTAAAACTGGACAGAGTTGTTGAAAATGGCCATTTATAGATTGGAACTTAACCAAAGGTAGGTAATAAAAAGAAATATTTGAGAAAGTCTACTGAATCTTGGTAAGAATAATGAAAGTCTATGACATTTAAGCCAAAGTTTAGTCTCATACTGTCTCCCCAGCATCATGGTACAGAAGTTCTACTTAGTCATGTCAGGGAATGCCATGAGGACTAATATCTCTGCTGTCACACTGCAAAGGACTGACTGGAACAGAGTATGGACAAATTCATGCTCAGGGCATCATCAAAAGCAGTAGTGATTTCAGCAGTAAAACAGAGAAGGCTAATATCACCACCAATCTGAAGTTGTAATAACAGTTGGGGCAAGCAACAAAACACCATATCACACAGAAAAGCAGGAAGAAAATCTAAGCAATAGTATAGCTAAAGAGGGTCTTACTAATATCCTGCGTATTGCTGGTTGTCTGGGAGACTGTACTCATTTGCAAGCCTCATTAGAGACTTAAAAAAAGAAAAAAAAAAAAAAAAAAAAGAGCCCTACGGAGCTACTTGCCCCTAGTTGAATATAAGGCCTAGTGAATACATATGGTAAAAACTGGCATAGACATATTAACTTTCTGAAATTTGAAAGTACTCTCAACCAACACAGAGAACCCTCAGCAAAATGTGGAAACTTTAGTGTCTCCAGGTATACAAGCACAACTTCTGATCAACTCCTGGCTGGTCATTAAGCTATGCTGCCATAGGGATGATCTCTAGCAAAGTAGGCTTAAAAATAAAAACAGAATATACAAGCCATATATAGTCAGCCCAATTAAAAGATAAAAAAATAAATAAATAAAATAAAAATAAAAATAAATAAATAAATAAATAAAATCAGAATAAAAACAAAATAAAACTGAGCATAGTCATCAACTACAGACTGCAAGGGGAACCAGATTCCACAGAATTAATAAAAGGAAGTCACAAACAAACAAAAAAAACCCCAGCAACAAAAACCAACTCCAGGGTAGAGGATCTGAGTCCAGATTTGCTACAGTGTATTTTCTAAAGTGCTCCATTTTCAATAAAAAATTATGAGACATGGAAGGAAATCAGGAGTTAGAAACTGTGAACCATACATTTAAAAAAGGAAGTCAATAAAAACTTTCTCTGAAGGGTTCAGGTGTGGGACTTGCAGACAAAAATATCAAACCAATTATAAATATGTAAGAAGAACTACGAGTAACCGTGTTTAAAGAATTAAAGGAAAGCATGACAGCAACAACAATAATACGAAAGTAAACACTGGTGAATGGTAGAAATTATAAAAGAAAAAAAAAGCTGGATTTCCTAAAGTTAAAAAGTACTCTGAAATAAATTCTCTGGAGATGGTAAGCAGCAGATTTGAGCTAGCAGAAAAATGAATCAGTGAAACTGAAAAGGATCAGTAGAGATTATCTAATCTAAAAAATGTAAAAATAAAATTAAAATTAAAATAAAAATCCGACTTCAGAGACTTGCTGGACATCATCAAAGTTACCATAGTAGTTCCGGAGGAGAGGGGAAAAAGACAGAATAATATTTAAAAAACTAATGGCCAAGAACTTCCTGAATTTAATGAAACACATTAGTCTTCACATGAAAGAAACTCAACCATCTCCAAGTAAAATAAACAACAACAACAATAACAAAACACATTATAGTTAAGCTGTTGAAAGGCAAACAAAATCTCAAGAGCAGAAGGATGAAAGTAATTGACATATGAGGGAACTGCGATAAAATAAACAGCTGCCTTCTCACTGGAAACAACGAAGGCAAGAGGGCAATGACATGGAATATTTAGAGTGCTGGAAGAAAAACTGTCATGCAATAATTTTATATTCAGAAAAGATATCCTTCAAGAATGAAGACAAAATTAAGACATTTTAATAAAAACAAAGAATTTATTGCAGTAAGGAAACCTTACAAAATACAACAAAAGAAGTTCTTCAAGTTGAAAGAAAGTGATGCCAGGTAGTCTACTTGAAGAAACAAAGAGCATTGGTAAAAGCAAATTATATGGATAATTATTAAACACCATATAAATATATTCGTCTTTCTCCTGATTTATAAGTCAGGAGAAATTTGCCTTCCCCACACTAGTTTTGGTATGCAAGCTAGAGGAGTTGCCTAATGAATTCAGTCCTTTCCCCAGGCAGATGCTCTTATGCATACCTGCATTCCTAACCCAAAGAGCTCAGTTTGAAGGCCTCCTTATCAAAGGCCCAAAGGCTTCTCTCAGGTGCCTCTGCTGAAACCATATTATCCAAAGGCCTTGAAGACATTTTTCTTTATTCTGAATCAGTATTTAGTACTTTTAGTACTTTTCCTAGCCATCCCTTATGTCCCACCTCTAACCTCCAAGTTCATAAAATAGCAGGAGCATTTTGTTTGAGACTCCCTCAGCAGTTGAGATAAGTCCAAGTCTGTACTGACCTCCCCCGACCCTTGGAATTTAAGGGCATCAGTACTTTCTCCTGTTTAGTTTATTATCCTATCACAGTTGCTGATTAAAATCTTGAATTCTACTTTAAGTTTGCCTTGTCTTAACAGACTACTTCGAAATCTGAAAGCTCATCTCTCTCTGGCTCAGCCCAGCTGTTAACAGTAATGTTTTTCTCTTAAATTAATGGCACTTCCCCGCCCTGTGCCCTATGGTAAGCTGCTTGGATTCCCATCTTTTACATTAAGAAGAAGAGAGCCTCAAATATGATTTTCAGACATCACAATCTTTGTTCACAAGAGAGGCATAGTACAGGATCCAAAATTCTGTAAGCCATGAAAGCGATCAGTTACTATACTATGCACTATGAACAAAAGCTGAAGCAAAGCAGAAGCAAAATGGAAGTCAGAAACTGATGGCCAATTCAAGATATTATTATATTAACTACTCACTTAATCCCAGAGATCTAAATCCAGGAGGTTAGGTAAGAGTTCTTATTGGAAAAGAGCCCATGAGAAAATCAAGACAGTAGCATAGTAAAGGGTTCCTAAAATATTTAACATCTGTTTAGGTGTATGAATGTCTTTGGGGTATCAGTCTCAAACACAAATTTTGGAACAGTGACTATTTTCTTTAGGACACTACTAATTACACATTGGTGATTCTATGAACTAACTGAAAACATCTGTTTCACCTAGGAGTAAAGCCAAAAACCCATTTTCTCTAAGTGAAATTTTATTAAAGAGAATATAGGATGTATATGAACATAAAATGAAAAGGTCAGAGAATGATGATGGTGACAGAAATGGCACCAATTAGGGACTAACTTTTCTTACAAAGCAGGAAGTCTTGAGTAGACAGTTTCAAAAAAATAAGAATGCAGCATTTTTTTGTCTTTCTCAGAGGAAAGACATCTTCAACATTTGACTTCCCATGTCCTAGTCATAAGATAGATGCTCCAGGCTTTTTCTCCTCATTCTAGGCAGGAAGAAAGGGAGAAAGAAGAAGAGCCAAAGACAAGCATGAAAAAAGCCACGTTAAAAGCCCCCACCAGTGGCTTTGTTTACATGCTTAAACTCATTATCCTAAACTGTCACTTGAAGGTCCTTAGTTACAATGAAGCTGGAAATATAATTTTGAAGTACACATGCCATCACTGTAAAAAAAAAAAAAGGGGGGGTTACTTAACAAGAAAAGGAATACATGGAGGATAATCAACAATTATCTGTCACAATGATCCAACTTTTGTTTTCTAAAAGTTGGTAAGAAGTAGGCATATAGGTCATGTGACAGGCATTTTAAAAGTATGCAAATTTCAGGTAGAGAAGAGAAGAAAAATATTTGCTTAAAAGAATATGTACGGTGCAGAGAGAATCAACACTTAATTTTAAAATGCATAATTACCGAAGAATTAAGGACTCCCAGCACTTTGGGAGGCCAAGGCAGGTGCTTGAACTCAGGAATTCAAGGACAATATGGCAAAACACAGTCTGTACAAAAAAACTACAAAAATTAACTGGGAATGGTGGCTCCTGCCTGTAGTTCGAGCAGCTTGGGAGGCTGTAGTGGGAGGATCACTTGGGCCTGGAAGGTTGTGAGCTGTGATAGTACCACTGCACTCCAGCCTGGACATCAGAGTCAGATCCTGTCTCAAAAAAGAAATGTATATATATATATATATATATATGGAAGTTCAAAAGGAAGTGTTTACATGTAATGGAGTAGTCCTTGGAGTAGTAGGAAAAAGTATTTGTTTATTTACTTAATTTATAGAAAATAATTTGTTATCAAAATTCCAAACTTCAACAATAAGTAATATAAGGAGAAAGTTCAAATGATTTTAGCTTTTACGTCATATGTTTTTTCTAGATAGAAGCTAACACAAAGGGATCATAGCTAATCAGATGATCATAGGACAAATACTATATGTGAAAATGCACAACTATTTCTGATACTTAGATTTGAGAAAAGAAATTCCCATTTCATTAATAAGGAAAATAATATTAACAATAATAATACCAAGTGCTTGCTGACTGTTGAATTGTTCTATGTATTTAATATAAATTAGCACAATTAATCTTAACAACAATCATGTGACATAAATATTATCATTTCCTTCATTCGTACAAATAAGTAATTGATGTACATATCAAGGTCACCAAGCTAGAAACCATGCAATTTAAAGAAACACTTCGGCAGTCTTATAATAAGTGGAGTTTCATACCCCAATGGGTACTAATAACGCACCTGTAGAATGTAGTTCAATAAAACCAATTCTATATTATCTGAAAGCAGTGTCTCCAGGGCCACAGTTTCTGATGGTCTGGCCTAACGCATTTTAAAGTATTTAAAGGAATAAGTGAATCCATATCTGACAAGGATGCCAGATACACAACTCTCTCTAACAAGATTTAAGTAAATATTGGGGCGCAGCGATTTTGAAGACATACCTTCAGAAATATTCCTGTTCTGCATATGTTGCCAATTAAGTATAGACTATATCTAGCCATCTAGGCTAGTGAAGCATGATGTAGATGAGTGGTTGACAATCTGGCAGCCAGGAGACCCCTGAGGAACTGAGATGGGAGGCACATATGTCCCCTGAGGTTGGGAAATCCGTGTGTTCACTAAGCATTTTCATTTGACTCTTAAATTTAGGTTCCCTAACATTGAAGCATAAAAAACTCATGTGGATACTATTTTAATTAATAAAATACAAAACATTTTGAAACACTGAATTAACAGCAGGTTCTTAATAATGATACATTTTCCCAATGAGAGTTGTCAACAAAATTAATGTTGTTATTAGTTTTTATGTTTAAAAGAATAAGGAACTACTGATATTAACAACTAGATTTCAATCAAGTTGACATCTTAGGGTATCCCTGTATAGTCAGGACATTAAATAGATTGGTTTATTTCTCAGAATTTAAGACATATAAAAACATTTAAAGGATATTACTATCCATGTATAAAATAAATAACCATTAGTTCACCACTCAGGTTAAGAAATTACTTTTACTGATACCCATTCCTCTTAGCTTAGAGATGCCCACTGTTCTGAATTTGTTGGGTATGTTGTCTGTTTATTACTTTAAGCTTTTACCACATAGGTTTGCATCTTCAAGTGTAACAAATGAAATGTTGCATGTTCTTAAATATTACATAAGTGGTATCAGATGAATCATATGTTATGGAATTTGTGAACAAACATTTCTTTGACATACATTCATCTTGATATGTGTAGCTCTAGTTTATTAGTTTTGATTGTTGTACTCCACTTTATAAATTTATCACTATGTATTTTCTGTTGATGCACATTAACATTTTTTAAAATGTCCTGATATAACAAAAAGTTTTGTCATGAATTTTCTCCTATAATTCTTTTGAAGCTCATAAGTGAAAGCTTTGAGACAAAACATATCCAGTCATACATCCATGCACAAATACGTACATATTACATGCATACATATATCCATATAAAAGTTCCTATGTAAAAAGATATGCATCTCTATAATGTTATAAGCTATTTCCAAAATGTTCTTGAAAACTGAGTTATTGGGGGAGGAATATCAAGATGAGGAAATAGAAAATTCCACCGATTGTTCCTCCTTCAAGTACACCAAGTTAACTGTCTACACGGGAAAATCGAGTTCATAAGAACCAAAAATCAGGTGAGCACTCACAGTGCCTGGTTTTAACTTCACATTCACCAAAAGGGTCACTGGAGAGATAGAAAAAACAGTCCTGAATCCTGGACACCACCCCTCCCTGACCTCAGACAGTGGCTACATTTTGCAAAGAGCATCTTGGTGCTGGAGGGTGGAGAACACAGAAAATCAGATCAAGCTCATCTGATGCCCACCCACGGAAAGGCCATTTAAGCCAGCCTTAGCTAGAGGGAAATAACCAATCCCACCTATCCAAACTTGATTGCCTGCAAGACCTACAGCACTCTGTCTCAAAGTAAACTTTAAAGGCAGTCTAGGCTATAGGAACTGCAACTCTTAGGCCAGTACTAGCGCTGAACTAAGCCCAAAGACAGTGGACTGAGGGGCACAGGACATACTAAGACACCAGCTGGGGCAGACAAGAAAGTATTGGCATCACCTCTCCACTAATCTCAGGCTACACAGCTCTAGATTCCAGAAGAGACCCCTTCCTGCCACTTGAGGTGGGAGAGGGAAGAGTGGGGAGGATTTCATCTTGCATCTAGGATACCAACTCAGCTACAGAAGGATAGAGCACCAGTCAGATTTGTGAGGGCCTCCCATTCCAGGCCTGAGGTCCTTGGTGACGTTTCTAGACACACTTTGGGCGAGAAGACAGCCCACTGCCTTGAAGAAAAGAAGCCAGTCCTGACAGCATTCATCACCTGTTAACTGAAGAGCCCTTGTGCCTGAATAACCAGCACCAACACCCAGGCACTACATTGGGGGCCTTGGTGAGACTCTGAGACTTGCTGGCTTCAGACAAGAATCAGCATATTACCAGTTATGGTGGATATGGGGTAAAGCTCGTTCTGCTTCCGAAAAGCAAAGGGAAAAGTAAAGGGGACTTTGTCTTGCACCTTAAGTACCAGAACTGCCACAGGGTCAAAGCACCAAGCAGGCTCTTGGAGTCTCCAATTCCAGAACTTGACTCTTAGACAGCATTTCTGGAACTGCCCTGGGGCAGAGGGGAACTACCCTGCAGCTTGAGTCCCAGGCCAGGTAGCATTCATGACAAGCTGACTTAAGAGACCTTAAGGGAACATTAGTGATAGTCTATCAATATTCCTCAGCCCTGGGATGGTGGTGTCTATAGAGCGAGGCTCCTCTGCCTTGGGAAAAAGGATGGAAGAATGGGAAAGACTGTGTCCTGCAGTTTGAGTGCCGGCTCAGCTGAAACACAATTTGACTAGTCCCTGAATCCTGGGTGGCACTTCTGGACCCACTCAGGGCCTTAGGGACCTCACTACCCTGAAGGGTAGAATGCAGGCCTGACTGACTTTGCCACCTGGTGATTGCAGTATCCCAGGCCTTTGAGAAAACATAGGCAGTAGTCAGGGAGTGGTTACAACAGCCCTTGAATGAGACTCAGTGTTGTGCTGGCTGTAGGTCTGACCCAGTGCAGTCTTAGTGGTAGAAACTCAAAGAAATTCAAGAAACACAGAGAAGGAATTCAAAATTCTATCAGATATATTTAACAAAAAGACCGAAATAATTAAAAAGAATGAAGCAGAAATTCCAGAGTTGAAAAATTCAATGTGTCTTTGAGTAGACACAAAGCCTCAAGGGTCCTTGTGTCACTCTACCACTAGCTTTAGGTTGCTCAGAACAGAGAGAGGGACAGAGAGACTTTGTTACATTTGGAGAAAGTAAGGGAAGAGGACAATAGTCTTTTCCTGGTAATCCAGAAAATTCTCCCAGATCTAGTAAAGACCATCAAGCCAGTACCCTTACAAGTTCACAAGAACCACAGTGTTACTGGGCTTGGGTTTTTTTTTTAAAGTAGATACAGTAATATTGGGGTTTAGGGGCTCAGTGGAACCCTCAGTTCCCCTGAGAGGACGTTTCTTCAGGTTCTTGGTCTATCACTGCACAAGAATGGGAGAAGCGACCACAGCACAGTGCACTCATAAAAGTAAATGCCAGACTCAAAAGTGTTTGTAGAAGTGATTTATTTAGGTAGAGAGAGAAAAAGGAGGAGAGAGAAAGAAACAGCTAGCTCTCACACTAAATGAGAGAAAGAAAAGCTGCTCTCACACTGAGTGATAAGGGTTCCCAGAGGGAAAAAAACAGAGAAGAAAAACTCCCCTCACGCTGAGTGAGAGAATCCAGAAAGATGGAATCCAGGAGAGGAAAGACAGCTTCCACACTGAGTGGAAGGGAATAGAGAAAGAGATGGAGTTTAGGAAGGGAAGACAAGCTTCCACGAGAGAGTGTGGAAGGGGACTCCGGAAGGGAAATCCAGGAGAGAGAAAGAGAGCTTCCATGAGGGTGGAAGGGGATCCAAACATGGAATCCAAAGGAGTGTGGATGAAGGGGATTTTTAACCTAGGAGGAACCCCCACCTTTTCCAAGATCTCTGGCCAATGAAAGGAGTTCTTTGGAACTTCCGCTGGAGTGATTGACTTTTGACCCTTTCCCACACTTGTGAAAATTAAAACAGAGACTGTTAAATCACGCTGGGTGGAGAGAGACGGAGATAGGAAGGGGACATGGAATTGAGAAGTTATTGCCCTTAAAACTGTGTCCCTTTTGGATCTGGAAAGAGAACACATTCCTTCAATACAGCAGAGATCACAACACCCAAGCCTTCCCAAAACAGATGGTTGCAAAAAAGACCAGACAGTGAAGACTATAATCCCTAACACTTTAATGCCCAGACATTGAAGAGCATTTACTAACATCAGTACCATCCAGGAAAACATGAACTCACCAAATCAACACCAGGTGAACTAAATAAGGCACCAGGGACCAACTGTAGAGAAATAGAGATATGCGAACTTTCAGATAGAGAATTCAAAATTGCTGTCTTGGGGAAACACAAAGAAATTCAAGAAACACAGAGAAGGAATTCAGAATTTTGTCAGATATATTTAACAAAAAGATTGAAATAATTAAAAAGAATGAAGAGGAAATTCTGGAGCTGAAAAATGCAATTGACATACTGAATAATGTATCCAAGTACTTTAATAGCAGAATTAATCAAGGGGAAGAAAGAAATATTGAGCTTGAAGACAGGCTACTGGGAAATATACAGTTAGAAAAGACAAAAGTAAGAAGAATATAAAACAATGAAGCCCACCTACATTATCTACAAAATAGCCTCAAAGGGGCAAATCTAAGAGCTGTTGGCCTTAAAGAGGAGGTAGAGAGACAGAGAGGTGAAGTTTCACTCAAAAGGATAATAACAGAGAACTTCCCAAACCTAGAAAAAGAAACTCCCAAAGGTCAAGGATAAAAAAGGATCCTAGGCCAGGCACAGTGGATCATGCCTATAATCCCAGCACATTATATTAGCAAGATCATATATATGACCAAATGAGATTTATCCCTAGGTTGCAAAAATGATTCAAAATATGTGAATCAATCAATGTGATACATTATATCAACAGAAGGAAGGATGAAAACTGTATAATCCTTTCAATTGACAATGAACACATTTTTGCTGAAATTCAATATCCCTTCATGATAAAATCCCTCAAAAAACTGGGTATAGAGAAAACATACCAGAGAATAATAAAAGCCATATATGACAGATACAATGCTAGTATCATACTGAATGGGGAATGACTGAAGGCCTTTCCTCTAATATCTGGAATACAACAAGTGTTCTCACTGTTACCACTGTTATTCAGCATAGCACTGGAAGTCCTAGCTAGAGCATACAAAGATAAAAACTGCATGCAGTTGGAAAGAAAGAAGTCAAATTATCTTTGTTTGCAGATAATATGATCTTATATTTGGAAGAACTTCAAGAGTCCACAAGAAAACTATTAGCACTTATAAACAAATTCAGTAAAGTTACAGGATACAAAATTAACATACAAAGATCAGTAGCGTTTCTACATGCCAACAGCAAACAATCTGAAACAGAAATTTAAAAAGTAATCTCATTTACAATAGCCATAGGTAAAATAAAATACCTAGGAATTAACCAAATAATAAAAACTACAAAACATTGATTAAAAAAATCAAAGAGGATACTAAAAAAATTGAAAAATATTCCATATTCACGGATTGGAAGAATCAATATTGTCAAAATGTTCATACTACACAAAGCAATCTACAGATTCAGTGCAATCCCTATCAAAATACCAATTACATTCTTCACAGAAATAGAAAAAATATCCAAAAATGTATACAGAACCACGAAAGACCCAGAATAGCCAAAGCTATCTTAAGCAAAAAGAACAAAACTGGAGGAATCACATTACCTGACTTCAAATTACACTGCAGAGCTGTAGTAACCCAAACAGCATGGTACTGGAATAAAAACAGACACATGGACCAATGGAACAGACTAGAGAACCCAGAAACAAATCCATACATATACAGTGAACTCATTTTTAACAAAGGTGCCAAGAACATAAGCTGGGGAAAAGAAAGTCTCTGCAATAAATGGTGCTGGGAATACTGGATATCCATATGCAGAAGTAATGAACTAGATCCCTACCTTTCACCATATACAAAAATCAAATCAAAATGGATTATAAGACTTAAATCTAATATCTCAAATTATGAAACTACTATAGGAAAGCATTGGGAAAAATCTCCAGGACATTGGTCTGGGTAAATACTTCTTGAGCAATATTTCACCAGCACAGGCAGCCAAAGCAAACATGAACTAATGGGATCACATCAAGTTAAAAAGCTTCTGCACAGCAAAAGATAAAATCCATGAAGTAAAGAGACAACCTACAGAATGGGTGAAAATATTTGCAATCTACTCAACTCTTATAGCATTTATTTATAAGGCACTTTTCTGCTTATTTCCTGATAGATGTAGCGCTAGTTATGCCTTTATGTATATGTTTTTGTCACTTGAAATAAATATTATGCTCCATGAGGGAGGGAGCACTATTTTATTCCTCTAAATATTCTCTCCTTCAACTACATACATGCCTTTTTCTCTGTTGTAAATAAAATATAAGATCAAGTTTATTCTGCAGAATACTGTTCATTTTTTCTCTCACTTTGCATCCAGCATTCTATAATTTTGTCTGATTCCATAGTGCCAATATTAATATTCTATTTTTATGAATGTATTTTATAATACCTTTTGCTTCTAAAGGCATTGGAAATAGTAAAGAACATTTTTGTTAATTGAGAAAGAAATTAGATGACCTAACAAAACAGGATTTATTTGTTCCAGAACCTGATACTGAAATGCCTATGCC
Source organism: Sapajus apella (assembly GCF_009761245.1). NCBI lineage: Eukaryota > Metazoa > Chordata > Mammalia > Primates > Cebidae > Sapajus > Sapajus apella. The sequence goes on from NW_022436941.1 coordinate 38,360,231, forward strand.
AATGCATTATTGAACTAATCTTTCTTCTTCCTTGTCTCTAAGACAAAAAGAAAACATATTGTATTACTTCTTCCCCCTGAACTGATGAAAGAAAGCTTCTCAGTTTTACATTTTTTAATGTGAATTTTATATGAAAGTGATTGCAAAACATAATAAGCATTATCCTTAATAGCAGGTATGCAGAAGTTGTACAAATGTTTTTCATACGATTTTGTAGTTGGCAAAAAAAAAACTGGCCCCCATATATGTCTGTGCCTTAATTCCCAGAACCAATGAATATGTTATGTTAAATGGCAAAAAATATTTCTGGCTTTGAAGATGCAAGAAGACTAGGAGCCAAGTAATGGTGACACCTTGATTTTAGCCCAGTGAGACACATTTGTACTTCTGACCTCCAGGCCATAAAACAATAAATGTATGTTTTTTTAAAGTCACTAGTTGCATTTGCTAAAGTGGCAATAAGAAACCAATACAATTGTCATGTCTACTTTAAAAAATTTAGGGGAATGGCACTGTCACAGAGATAATGTTCATCAAATTCTCTATTTGCATCTTCCACTTAACATTTTCCAGTCCTTTTGAAGTAAGGTATTACTAAGTCTGGCCAATGAAATGTGAGCAGAAGTGAAATGCCTCAGATAGTACGGCTACAACAAGATAGCTCTTTACTCAGCATGAGTTTCTGAGTAAATTTATATAGCATACCAAACACCCTTAAACCCTTGTTAAACATGCACTGGAGCTAGAAATAGTTTTTTTTTTTTTAAATTATTATATTAAGACACCACAATATGAAGAGTAATATGTTACTATAGTATGACATAATAAAGCATATCCTAAAAAATATAGACACTAAATTATAGCTTATAAAGAAATTTTATTCAGGAGATAATTTCTCTCCTTTCTAGAGTTCTGGCCTGGGAGATGGAGCCTAAAAAATTGAGAAGACTTCATGGTGAACATTCCTATATTCAATCTGTGTTTATAGCAAGCAGATTTGTAATTCTAAAATGTGTTTTCTGGTTAGTACCTGAAGTGAAAACTACGTATCTCATTTATTATAAAATAATCTTTTTTTATTTTTTAAAAAGAAGATGTAGCTATATGTATTAAAAAGTCTGTATATTTTTTGTCTAGAGGTAATCCTATCTCCTCTTGGAAGTACCCAGGGCAGTCTACAACAATGCCTGACAAGGGGCTAATAATTTTCTGTTTTGAGCCTCTCATGCCTAAACAAATATTTATTTGACAATTCAGAGTTACCTCCCAGAGAACTAAAAGTTATTCTTTTATTTGTGGTTTGTTGTTGTCATTTGACCAAGTCAATTGTAGATGAACTTTAGTATGAGTACGTTATATAAATGAGTAAAAGATGATCCTTAGTTTGTTTATTTCTTCACAGCAGTCTAAAATTTGTGAGCTCAAAAGCCTACCAGTGGGAAACTCAAATTTTTACATATCCAGTAATTTACAACATTGCCCAAATAAATTTTTAGCCATTTAGAGCCTACCTGCTTTGGGTATCACAGGAAACTGTGCCCAATATCTGCTAGCCATAGATAAGATCAACACCGTAGCTATAAAATATCCCAAGCTTCTTCTGCATTTTGCAGCTCTCTGACTCAGTCTCACTGCTGGAGTGTTGCATAACACTACCTACACACACAATGCCTCTTTATGATCGCTTCTCCCCTCTGAGTTTCCTTGCCCTCATCCCCGACCCTTGCAAGTGCTATAGCCTCTGGATGGGATCATGCTGTGTGGGACTTAGCCCACATGCAATCTTGTTAAAATGTTGCCTAAATAAAGCTCATGTCATATCATTTGCCTTGATCAACCCTGAAATTCTGTTAAATACTACCAACTCTTATAGAATGATTTTATCTATCATTATTAGGCCCACTAAAAGCTAATTTCCAAAAGTACCTCAAAGTAGCTGAGAGTATTTACTAGTTAAGATTACTTAATATTATTATTTGGATTACGGTGAATAACCACCCCCTAAAACATGGTATTACTTTGAAATAGATGTGAAGAAGTGTTTTTTTCAGTATTGTTTTATTTTTATTCTTTTTTAAAGATAGGGTCTCTGTCACCTAGGCTGAAGTGCAATGGCATGATCATAGCTCACTGCAGCCTCAAACTCCTGGATGGAAACAATCCTCCCCCTTCAGCGTCTTGAGTAGCTGGGACCACAGGCACCTGGCTAATTTATTTTTAATTTTACTTTTGTATAATGGGGTCTTGCTTAGTTGCCCATGTTGGTCTCAAACTCTTGGCTTTAAGCATTCCTTCCTTCTTGGCCTTCCAAAGTGTTGGGATTACAGGCATAAAGCCACTCTGCCCAGCCATATTTTTTTCTTAAATTTATTTGGCAGTAGGTTCAGATGCTTTGTAAAAGTTTATCCTAGGTTAGAACAATTTCATTAGCAGAAATATAACTACCATTGTACGGGGCCTTGTGAGTACATTATAGCAGTGACTAGGACCATAGACTGTCTCTGAAAGCCCAGGGTTAAATTCCAGTTTGTCACTTAATTATGTAACTTTGGCTACTTATCTAACTTCTTTAAACCACTTTCCTCATTGTGAAAACACAGATAATAATTGTACAGAACCATGTGTGTTAGTTATCTATTACTGTATAACAAATTAATCTAAAACTTGGTAGCTTAAAACAACCGTTATGTATTACTGTGTAACAAGTTAACCCAAAACTTAGTGGCTTAAAACAAGTTATTATCCCAGATTTTGTGGATTAGGAATCTGGATGCAGTTTATCTGAGTTCTGTGGCTCTGGGTGTCCCAGGGTTGGAATCAATGTGTCAGTTATAAATGCAGTCAGCTTAATGCTTAAGTAGGGAAGAATCTTCAGGCTGGGTGAGGTGGCTCACACCTGTAATCCCAACATTTTGGGAGGCCGAGGTGGGTGGATCACGAGGTCAAGAGATCGAGGCTATCCTGGCCAACATGGTGAAACCCCATCTCTACTAAAAATACAAAAATTAGCCGGGCTTTTGGCATGCACATGTAGTCCCAGCTACTTGGGAGACTGAGGCGGAAGAATCGCTTGAACCCGGGAGGCAGAGGTTGCAGTGAGCCAAGACTGCGACACTGTGCTCCAGCCTGGCAACAGAGCAAGACTCCATCTCAAAAGAAAAAAAAGAATCTTCTTCCTTGTCCACTAATATGATTGTTGGAAGGTTCAGTTCTTCAGGGTTGTTGGACAGAGGGCCTTGGCTCCTCACTGGCTATTGACTGGAGGCCTCCTTCAGTTCTTTGCCATGTGGGCCTCTCCATAGGACAGCCTTTATGGAAGTTGCTTCATCAAATAGTAAGCAAGAGCCAGAAGCCAGGAGCAGTAGCTCATGCCTGTAATCCTAGCTCTTTCTTTGGAAGATCAAGGTAGGAAGGTCGCTTGAGCCCAGAAAAGCCTTGATTGTACAACTGTACTCCAAACTGGATGACAGACTGAGACCCTGTCTCAGAAACAAACAAACAAACAAAAAACAAAAAACAAAAGGAAATTGACTTCCCATCACTTTTCTTAAAAAGCTAAATTACAACTTTACTCAGATTTCACCATTTTCTCCACCAATAGAAGCATTTTTTTTTTCTGTTCCAAGGATCCAGTTCACATCACATTGCATTTAGTTGTCATGTCTTCCTAGTCTTTTTGATCTATGATCACTCCTGAGTTTTTTCTTGTATTTCAAAATCTTGATACTTTTGAGAAGGACTGGTAGTTATTTTGTAAACCACCTCTCAATTTAGGTTTGCTTTATATTTTCTCAGGGTTAGGCTGAAATTTTGCATGAGGAAGAATATCACAAAAGTGACTTGCCATTTTCTTAGTATCATATTATGGAGTACATAATGTCAATATGTATTACTAGTGCTGTTGACTTTGATAATTGTCAAGTTTGTATCTACCCAGTTTCACATCAATAAAGCTATTGTTTTTTTTTGTTTTGTTTTGTTTTGTTTTTTGTCATCTCACCACTTTTGACATATTCTGTTTGTTAGAAGTAAGTCACTAGGTCCAGCCAGCATGCCCAAGGGGAGAGGATGACCCAGCGCATGAGTGCCAGGAGGCACGCTTCATTGAGAACCATTTCAGAAGCTGCTTACCACATCATGGAAGGTGTAGGGGAAATGTTAGGATACAGTAATACAGATAAAGGACTTAGCATATTACTGTTGAAATGAATGGTAGCTATCATAACGATTCGTACAATGATACCTATTTTGTGGATCACTTTCACACGGATTCATCTCATTTAACACATGTTTATTGAATCCCAACTGTGCTAGAACTGGAAGTATAAAACTATCCTGGTTTAGGAAAGATATAATAATAAATAAGTTAAAAAATCTAAATTGTGTTAGAAGATACAAGTAAGCAAAGTAAGCAGGACAAGATGACAGAGAATGCATGTTTGTGTGTATGTGGTGCGGGGGCAAGCGGGGAGGGTGATCATTTCAATCAAGCCAGATAAAGCCTCCCTGAGATAACATTTATCCTGAGATGGGATTTGAGAAAACATCAGTTTTAGAAGATCCTGAGAGAATAGCAAATTCAAAGGCTACAAGGCAGAAACAGTTTGCCATGTTGAAGGAAGGAACAAAACATCCTTATAATACAGGATATTGAGAAAAGGATAAAGTAGTATGAGATAAGGTGAGAGAGGTAGGCAAGGGCGAAATACATAGGGCTTCGTAAGCCATGGGAATGGCATTTTATTTTATTCTGTCTATGATGGAAAGAATTGGAGGCTTTTACAAAAGGTCTTATTTTTTTCAAATTTTATATTTTCAAATTTTGGTCTAATTGAAAAAAATTATGGAAAAGTTGTAAGAATAGTAAAAGGAAATTTCATATGTCATTTACTCAGTCTTTCCAATTATTTATTTTTTTGTCACATTTATAGTTTCCTATTCTTTATCAATACATTAAAAGTAAATTTGAGAGATCACATCTCTTTCCTTAAAAAACCTTAGTATGTGTTTCCTAATAACATAAACATTCTCTTACATTATCACAGTATAACTATTAAAATCAGAAAATTTAATACTATGATTCTATTATTTAATCCACTGTCTATATTTAAATTTTGTCAGTTTTCCCCCTAATATATGTTACACTGTTTTTCCTGGTTCAGCATTCAAAATAGAATTCTGGCTTTGGATTTAGTTGTGATGTTTCTTTAGTTGCCTTCAATCTGAACAGTTTTTCAATCTTTATTTGCCTTTCCTTGACCTGAACAATTTTGAAGAATACAGGACAGTTATTTTGCAGAATGCCTCTTAATTTTAGTTTTATAATTTTTTATTATTAGATTTAGGCTATGCATTTTTGTCAAGAATTCTACATGGAGGCATGACATCCTTCTCAGTGCATATCAGGACTCTTCAATGTCAGTTTGTTCCAGTATTGTGACATTAACTTTGATCACTTAAGTTAATCACTGTAGTATTTTTCCACTGTTATATTTTCTTTTATAATTAGTATATAATTTGTGGAGGGATATTTTGAGACTACATAATATCCTGTTTATCTTTCACCCACTAGTTCTAGCATCTTCTAAGTCCATTTTTTTTTCTATATTATTCATTGGCATTTTATTGTATAGAAGGGCTTTCCCTTTTCCTTCATTTATTGTTGGTTTACTTATTTATATTGGTATAGATTCACAGATTTTATTTTTGTATTGAATTATAACCCATTGTTAGAATTTATATATATATATATATATATATATTTATTTATTTATTTATTTTTTGAGACGGAGTTTCGCTCTTGTTACCCAGGCTGGAGTGCAGTGACACGATCTCGGCTCACTGCAACCTCCGCCTCCTGGGTTCAGGCAATTCTCCTGCCTCAACCTCCTGAGTAGCTGTGATTACAGGCACGCGCCACCATGCCCAGCTAATGTTTTGCATTTTTAGTAGAGACGGCATTTCACCATGTTGACCAGGATGGTCTCGATCTCTTGACCTCGTGATCCACCCCCCTCGGCCTCCCAAAGTGCTGGGATTACAGGCTTGAGCCACCGCGCCCGGCCTATATTGATATTTAAATGTTTCTCATGTTTTAAAAGAATCACTGTGAGTTCTATGAGCAAAAACAAAAAACAAACTGTAGAATTTAAGGAGAAGCATAGAAAACCACATAAGAGACCATTATGGTAGTTTAAATAGAAGATGGGTGACTTAAAGAGTTTAATGGCAGTGAAGAGAGAACAAAGTATATGGATACAGGACATATTTTGGAGCTAGTATAAAAAGTTCTTGCTGATGGATTAATATTAGTTACAGTTCTCTAGACAAACCAAACCAATAGGATCTATCTCTCTTTCTCTCCCTCTCTCCCCGCCCCGTGTGTGTGTGTGTGTGTGTGTGTGTGTATAAAGAGATTTATTATCGGGAACTGGCTCACACATTATGGAGGTTGGCAAGCCCCACATCTGCAGGGTGGGTCATCAGGCTGGAGACCCAGGAGAGCTGATGTCCAGTTTAAGTTCAAAGTTGGTCTACTAGAGAATTCTCTCTTGCTTGAGATAGGACAATCTTTTTATTCTATTCAGGCCTTCAGCTGACTGGATGAGACCCACCCACACTGGGTATGACAATCTGCTTTACTCAGTCTACCGATTCAAATGTTAATCTCATCCAGAAACACTTTCACAGACACACCATAAAATTGTTTTTCCAAATATTTTTGAACCCCATAGCCCAGTTAAGTTATGCCATGGGGTCTCACAAAATTAACCATCACATATGAGATATGAGGAAATACAAAAAGTCAAGGTTTTTTTTTTAATCTGTTTTCTGGCTCCAGTGAGGCCATTTACTGAGTGAGGCTACTGAGGGAAGACTTTACTAAAGTGACTGTTCAGCTGAAGCTATTTGAAACAGGAAATATAAAAAACATGCAATTTTAAAATAAAGTGCCTAATAAAAATTATTTAAATTTTCTTGAATTTTTTAAAAGATTAAGTTTATGGCTTTTTAGGCCTGATCTTTATTCATGTATTTAAATAGTATATACTGAGTGTCCTTTTCGAAGAGCTTTAGTTCATGGGCCAAAGTCATGTGCACATCTGTACCCCTGATATCCTACTATTTTGGTTGGGGCGTATTGTGAAACCTTAAGAACCTGATAGAAAAAGGCAATATCTAAAGGAGTTCTTTGACCTGGAGGAAAGCTTTCACTTCTTTGTTCTTTCTTTCCTTTTCTTAAATGATGTTTTGTTTGGATGAGAACATTTAGAAAAGAGGCTTTGGGGTTTTGAAGCATCTTCTTGAGAAATATCAGAAATCCAGAATGAGATACAGAAAAGTTTGATTATATCTCAAAACTTGTTCTAAGCCAGTAAATTTTAACTTTTGGAGGACAGAGAGATTATACAACTGAAAAATTTTGATGATAGGTACAAACCTGTTCTGAAAAAATTCACATCAATATAAATATTTTTATATGACTTCAGGTATTTCCCAGACTTCTTAAATGCCTCTATGTACCTTGGTTGCATGAGTCCATCAAAGGAAAGTGAAAGGCCTTGGAACTAGGGTAAGCAGGAGGGCCTCACCACTAGGAAGCCTGAAGGACAATAGAGACAGTAGTGGTAGTACGTACTAGGAACCTGCTGGAGCAGGTGGCTACCGATGGAACTGCATCCTTAGGTAGAGAAATGCATTGAATCCCAATCTTTGTTGTGGCAGGGAGGAAACTGACCTTGCTATCCTCACTAAAAATATATTTTCGATGAAAGAGATCATTGTCAAAACCACTATTTAAAGAAAAGGCTGGCCTAGCACGGTGGCTCCTGGCTGTTCCAACACTTTGAGAGGCTGAGATGGGCAGATCACTTGAGCCCAGGAATTCAAGATTTGCCTGGGCAACATGGTAAAACTTCATTTCTACAAAAAATATAAAACACTAGCTGGGCATGGTAGTGCAGGCCTATAGTCCCAGCTACTCAGGAGGCCGAGGTGGGAGGATCACCAGAGCCAGGGATGGTTAAGGCTGCAGCTAGCAGAGATTATGCCACCGCACTCCAGCCTGGGCACAGAGTGAGATCTTGTCTCAAAAAAAAAAGGGGGGGGGCATGGTGGCAGGGGAGTAACCTGCTGTATAACACTGTACAATCCCAAAGGAGAAATCTGCATGCTACAGCATAGTTCCATTAGAAAGAAGAGGCCCACCCAGCAATCTTTCATCACCACTGTGAATCCTCCTCTTTTAGTCTGTTATTATTTTTCACCATCTTCCAAATATAATTTATTCCTTCTTCCTTTGTAAATGAAATCTACATTATTAATGAGCCACACATCTGCTTATAATAAACATTACCTTGCAGGCCTTCCTTTAGCCAGGTGTGACTGATTTCTGGCTTAAGGGATGTAAACAAATGTGGCCTGTGCAACTTCCAGTTAGTGTCCTTTTTTTGATCCTTTTCCTTCTTCCTTTTGGATGAAATTCAGATGTCATTTAATAGCAGGAGCTTCAGGAGTCATTTTGGGCCAAAAATTAATTTGGCAAGTGGAAACCACATATGGTAGAACAATAGGATGAGAGGATGAACCTCTGACTCTTTGGACTACCATACCACCGTGAACTGGTTACCTCTGGACCTCTTGAAAAGGAAATAAACTTAGATTGTGTTTCAAAATAATATTGTTTTGTTTCTTTGCTGTAACTCACAGCTGAATCTAATACAATTTCCTGATAGGTTCTACCTTTGGCTTCCCAAATCCAGCGCCATTCAGGAGCTGTGTTATTATTTTAAAGCATGAATTAAATAGTCATTTATCTATTTAAAAGCTTCCAAGTGTTCCTGTGACCCTAATGGACAAAAATACAGTTGCCTTGGCTAACAAATCCCTTCAGGTTTGTGCAGGCTGTCTTTAAATATTCCCCATTCAAATCTCAGTTTCTAGACGGGCCTGTCCTTACCACTCCAACTAAAGAAACCATCTGGTCTCTATCTACCATGTGCACCTGCTTTGATTGCCTGTCAAGCAGATACATTTACCTTCAAATTTTTTTTTTTACTATTAATATTTTTCCTCTGAACTAGGATATAGAGCTCCACAAGTGCAGGGATGTATCTATTTTATCCTCCACTGTATACCAAGGCCTTGGTAAAACAATTTCCATGTAGTAGATCATGATTTTAAGAGTGTATGAATAATTGAATGGAGTCTTTCTTACATCCCCAACACTCTGCCAGGCATATTAGTGAATTAATTAATTTAATTGTCACACCACAGACTTATATCACGGCTGCCATTTTTTCCATTTTACTGAAAAGGAAATTAAGAGAAGTGGAATAACTTGCCCAATGTCACGAAGCCAACAAATGGCAAAGCATCAATATTGTAGACACAGGGATACTGCATTAAGACCTTTTGAACCATATGGTGCCTAGTTTGCGTTTTTAGCAAATTCAAACAGATTTTTAAAAATCTTTCTTATTTAGGTGTAATTTGCACACAAAGCTCACCAATTTTACACATATAATTTGATTAAATTTGCGAGAATACAGCAGGTCCTGGAATAATGTCACTTTGTTCAACATCATTTTGTTATGATATTGATGAGGGAAAAAAAAAAATGCCCAGCTGGAGACCCTATCTGTGTGGAGTTTGCACATTCTTCCCATGTCTGCGTGAGTTTTCTCTGGGTACCTCTATTTCCTCCCACATCCCAAAGCCCTGGGGGTTAGGTGAACTGTCCTGTTTGTGGTGCCTGCCTGAGTGTGAGTGAACCTTCAAATACATTCTGCAGGGTGACGGAGTCCTGTCCAGGGCTGCTTCCTGCCTTGCCCCTGCGATGCCAGCACAGGCTCTGCCCACTCAACCCTGAACAGGAATAAGCTGTCAATAATTATCTTACTTGTTTTTTAAATTAGTTTTTCTTAAACATATGTATAATTCACTATTTTTTTTCAGTGTTTAACATTAGAAATGTTTTGGTCTTTAGAAGTTTGTTGATGTTTTTATAACCAGAAATATGCGCAAGAACTTACCACTTGTTTATATCAACTAGCCTAAGGTAAAACTGGTTTCTTTATACCTCCTTTAGCTTACAGTCAAGGTTTCCAAGGGCTAATGGACAACACTAAGTGAGGATTTATGCCACTGTGGTTACACAGTCATGTAACCACCACAATTGTGACATAGACCATTTCCAACACCTAACTGTATTGGTGAATATTGATAAATGTACAGCTGCTAAATAAGTGTATATTACTGAAGAGCTAGGTACAAAGACATGACATTTCTTTTTTCCTTCTTTCTTTGTTTTTCAATTTTTTTATTTTAAGTTGAAAATGAGTGAAATTACTATTTGAGTGGTATATTTCCTTTCTTTGTGCAACTAGATCTGAGATTTAAAAAATACATATTTATTAAAATTTTTAAGTATTTGTGTTTTACCTTCTATCAAAACAGCCATATTTTAAAAATCTTGACATTTTTATGTGAGGTTCAAATTATATGACAATGCCAGCTTTGTGTTATTCTCTTTCTTCAATCTGTTCTCTTCAAAATATCCAAACTGGTATGCCGGTCTTTACTTTTTCAGGACTCAAAAACCCCACATTTCTGTATCTATACATAAGAAGCAGGGATCATAATAAATGGGTCATTTTCTTCCTAAATATCCAGATATTTAGTGCAAAAATGTTTGGAGATTATTGAAATTTCCTCCAGGGCACCTACTGGCAATAGGAAACCATCTTCCAGATCAGCCTCTTCTGACTGGTATCATTCCGACTATCCAGTAGGCAGTTTTATTTTGCTGCCTTAATTTCACTTCAAGATTTGGGCTATATTCTTGATTTTTTTTTTTCAAGGAAATACAGTTATAAATGTCTGAACAATGAAAATCTTAAAACAATATGTAAATGATTCCCAAATATTGACACAACAATCATGCTTGGCTACTATGACAAATACATCACAGTAACTAATTAATGTCCATGCTTACAACATTTTTTGTGCTCATAAAATTCTATATTCACTAATTTCTTTAGGAAGTCTTACAGAGCATCTATTTAGTACATCTTTTATATTCAGGCCTGTTATTTTGGGAAAGTATTTGTTGGTGTCCAATTGTATGTGCCTTAGTATTTTATAACATCCCATCCAATAGATCAAGGGTCCCCAACCTCAGGCCAGGGACCAGTACAGGTCCGTGGCCTATTAGGAATAGGGCTGCACAGGACATGGAAGTGGCGGGAGACTTAACATTACCGTCTGAGTTCCGCCTCCCTCAGTGGGGCATTAGATTCTCATAAGAGTGGGAATCCTGAGCCATGTTGTGAACTGCGAGTGAGATTGTGCGCTCCTTATGAGAACCTAATGCCTGATGATATGAGGTGGAAGAGTTTAATCCTCAAACCATCATCTGTATCCTCACCCCAACCCACGTCCATAGAAAAATTGTCTTTCACAAAACTGGTCCCTGGTGCCAAAAAGGTTTGGGGACTTGGGGACCGCTGACATAGATGATCTCAAAATTAGGTATTGTTTTCATTTGTTTCATTCTTGTTTTCTTACTTCCCACTCACATCCCAGGACTGAATCTTTTTCTTTCTTTGCTAATATATACTTTGAGTGCCTTGGAAATACATGGAGAGCATGAGTCAAGGTAAACAAACAGCACCTCAGAAGACTGAGAGGTCTATGGTCTATTCAGTCAAAGATTGCTGAGAAAGGAAGGTGGCTGAAACCAACAAACATCTTAGATGCTGAGCTCATGGTTCCAGTTAGGATGGAACACAGTCCATGTGTTTTCCTGGCCAAGGCCTTGAGGCAAATGTAAGGTTGATAACTAGAGGAATTGGATATAGGGAAGGAATAAAAGTGGTGGAAAGACAACAGAATTCTAATTATGGCTCTGACACAGTACATATTTGACAAAAACATTATTAGCTAACTTTATGTTCTTATCAGTATTTTATGAAATTAATCAGTGATTATAGAGTTTAAGCATCATTGAATTTGAGTTTTGGAATAGGCTTCAATGGCTGTCCAACCCAATTACTATGGTTTGCATGTCTCACACAATATCCCTCATAATTGACCAACTAGCTATTCTAGTGATAGATAACTCATTATCTATTAAGGCAGTTAATCCTATTTTATATAGCCCTACTTCACTGGATCTTAGACTTTTTGGTCTTTATACCCCTTTTCACTCTTAGAACTTACAGAGTCTTTCCTAGCTCATGTTTTCTAAAGAAAAGAAAGTTATTGAAGATCCCAAAGAACTTTTGTTTAATGGCGTATAGCTATTGATATTTGTTACATTAGAAACTAAATGAGTTGTTTTAATACTAAATTAATTCATTAATAATAAACCTATTATATATTAACACTTTCTTAAATTAAAAATATGTTTTCAAAAATTATAGTGAGAAGAATGGAATTGTTTACCACTTAAATTTTTTTTTTAATTTCCATCTTAATAAAGGGCTCTCATGTTTTCTTTTTTGTGACACAACATATCAGGTAGCCCCTGGAAAACTCCACTGCACACTTGTAAGTAAATGATCGCTTTGTTGCTTTTTAAAAGTTTTCACTGCAGATACTACAGTGACTTATGTAAGAAAATGAGAGTCTAAAAAGCAAATAACACCCTAATATTCTTTTTAATATAGTTATGAACTTGCAGACCCTTGAAGTTCTTAGTTACCTCTGGGTCTTCTGGATCACATTTTGAGAACAATTGCTCTATTTATAAAGTAATTTTCTTTATATTGAGCCCATATTTTCCTTCTATATACAAGGTACTTGTACTAATTCTAAGAACCATAAAAAAATAAGTCTGATCACTGTATTAAATGATGCCCATACTCAAATACTTTATAACAATTATCACATTAATCACTAAGTATTTTCTTCAGGATAAAATTTCAAGTTATTTCAACTTATTTTTATGGACAATTTTCAGATTTTCTTTTTCATTTTAACTATGTTATTATTGGGCTCACTCCCATTAGTCAATGTTTCTCTCAGTGCAACATTTATAATTCAATATAATATCTTGGGATAGTCTGAATAGCACAGAGAGAAAAATAATAAACTGGAATGAATACTTCAATTAATGTCCTTTACACTCATTTATTTTTGACCTATATTTTAACTTGCTGATGTCTAGACAAATCTCCCTTATCTTACAGTTTTGATTTAAGTTGATTTGTAAAAAATTTTTTAGCCTGTGTCAGCTAAATATGGATCATGGTTTTAGCTTATTTGGTCCTGATGCTGTTATACAAAGTATTCATAATATCTATAGCCGATACATTGCTATGTGTTTACCAAATTATTTTACTTTTCTCCTGGTATACAGGACAACTATATAAACAACTCCCCTTGTATCTTGGTAGGGGAAGGGACTAAGTTTTACCCAGTGGCTTATGGGCAAAAATGCCATATGATCTATTTCAGTGCTGGGCAGAAATATCTAGCACAAAGATCTTCATCCTGTCAGCAATTTACTGCTGGAAGAAAATAACTCTGGAATGAGAGAATCAGAAAACACGAGGGACTTGGATCCATGCATTCATAATTTGCAGGAAAATGTTCCAGGAGAGCCATTATTTATTGTTTTTACCACATGGGACCGTTTGATAGCCTGTCCTTGAGAGCTTGTTTGGAGGTTCTAGCAGGGAAGCACAGCTACTCGTATCCTCTTGAAAGAAGACCCGTTCTCCTCTACTGGATATGGTTGTCTTCTTAGACCCAGGACACAGCTTCCAGAGCAATGCACATGGAGCAGTGAGGGAGGAAGTGGGCACCCCCACCTCAGCCAGCCACATCAGCCAAATAAACCCTGGTGATCAGTGGGGTGAAAGATGTTGCAGCCAGATGGCCCTTACATTCTCAATATCTTAATACATGTTCTCATCGTTTATTAAAGTTCTCTCTCCATGTTGACACTAATCTGCTATTCAGTCACTGTTTTGTTATGGTCATTCAGTCAAAAAGAATTGTCTGTCTCAACTGTACTAAGAGCTACTGTTGTTTAGCACACATTTATTTATCATAACCACAGGATAAAAGGTAATTTTGGGCGGATACTATGATGAAGTCCAGACAAATGATGAGTAATTCCAGCACCATAGAATGAGTTGAAATCACCTCTGATTTTCTGAAAGAATTTGTTTAGAATCGGTGTTAGTTCTTTCTTAACTGCTTGGTAGAATTCACCATTAAAGTAATCTAGCCTAAGGCTTTCTTTATGGGATGGTTTTAAACCAGAAATTCAATTTCTTTAGTAGATAAAGGCTCATTTAAATTTTCTATTGCCCACAGAGATCTCTGCAATATATCTTATAAGAAATTTGTCTATTTCATCTATCAAATTTCTAGGCCATTTTTAATGTAAGCATGTTTTCCCACTCTTTTACTTTTAGTCTATCAGCCTTTATACATAAAAGGTGTTTCTTTTTTCTTTTTTTGGTGAGGTGGGAATGGAGTCTCACTTTGTCGCCCAGGCTACAGTGCAATGGCACCATCTTGGCTCACTACAGCCTCTGCCTCCTGGGTTCATGCAATTTTCCAGCCTCAGACTCCTGAGTAGCTGGAATTACAGGAATGTGCCACCACCTGGGCTAATTTTTGCATTCTTAGAGACAGGATTTCGCTATGTTGACCACGCTGGTATTCAACTCCTGACGTCAAGCAATCCACCCTCCTCAGCCTCCCAAGGTGCCAGGATTGCAGGTGTGAGCCACTGTGCCTGACCTAAAATGTGTTTCTTATTGGTAGTATTTAACTGGTTCTTTCATTTTATATCAGATCGGACAAATTTTTCCTTTTAAATAAAATGTTTAAACTTTTTACATTTAGTGTGATTATTAATATGGTTAGGCCCAACTTATCATCTTACTACTGATTTTCTATTTGTTCCATACAGTGTTTGTTCCCTTTGTCCTCTTTTGCTGCCTTCTTTTGGATTGCCTGAATATCTTTCATAACTCCACTTTATCTCCTTTTCTGACTGTTTTTTATTTTAGTCATTTTAGAGGTTACTCTAAGGCTAACAGTATAAATCTTTATCATATTTGACCTTTGATATTACATCACTTCACTTATATGACACATATATCACCTTCTGTATAAGACATTTACAATAGCATACCTCTAGTTCTCTTTTCCTGGCCTTTGCACTATTGTTGTCACACATTTTACCTTTACATGTCTTATAAACCCTGCAGTGCTTTATTATTATTACTTTTTATGTATTATTTTTCTTTTTTTTCAACAGTGGCCACAGCCAAACTTATCCCCAGGTCCCAGAGTGGGTGACCCAGTGCTCATGAGCTGTGGAGCTTGCTGTGGCAGCATCTACCATGACAGGAACGGGCACTGAATTTGATTTGACTGCATATTATTACTTTTAAGCAGTGAATTATCTTTTAAAGAGATTGAAATGATAAGAAAAAATCTAACATATTTATCCATGCATCTTTTGCTCCATCTCCTCATTTCTGGTGCGCTTCATTCTTTCATATAGGAAAATATTTCTACCTGGTATCATTTTCATTCTGCCTGAAGGATTCCTTTTAACATTTCTTGGGGGTAGGTGCTTTTGGTTATTTCAGTTTTTTTTCAATGTGTGAAAACTTCTTTATTCCACCTTCCTTAGGCCCTGTGTCAGTAAGCACTAGCCACTACTCCTTTAATGCCTTCAGATGACTCCTTCCTTGGACTAGAATAGTTTCTTCACAACCATGTGCTATCCGTATCTGCTGAATACATGAGGGGACACTCTGCACATCCCCTCCACACAGGTTTCTCCTTTTTGGTGCTCTGCTTTGCAAATTCCAGCTGTCTTACTCTCCTTGGACATTCAGCTCTGTCTCCTCAACTAAGAGAGTCTTCTGGGCCTTCTGCAATTTTTACATTAGTGTTTTACTATTGACTTTGTTTGCTTTCTTATAGGATTACTGTATTAAATGTGGACATCTTTTTGTTTCAAATAATTATTAACAGCCATGGTTTTTTTTTTGTTGTTGTTTGTTTGTTTTGTTTTGTTTTTTAACAGATTCTTTCTCTGTCACCCAGGCTGGAGTGCAGTGGCACAATCTCAGCTCACTGCAACCTCCACCTCCTGGGTTCTAGCAATTCTCCTGCCTCAGCCTTCAGAGTAGCTGGAACAACAGGCGCACACCACCATGCCCAGCTAATTTTTTGTATTTTAGTAGAGATTGGGTTTCACCATGTTTCCAGGCTGCTTTTGAACTCCTGAGCTCAGGCAATCCACCTGCGTTGGCCTCCCAAAGTGCTAGGATTACAGGCGTGAGCAACTGCACCCAACCTACATATTTATTTCTTAATGATTTATGATTAATAAGATGAAAAGAAAAAGGATAGTTGCATTTCTTCTCAATATGATTATATATTTATGTATAATTACAATTTAAAACAATATTAAAAATAATACAGTTCAGTGTTAAATTTATTTTCTTAGATTTAATTTATTAACTATGTGTTTTGTAAAACATTTAAAATTGAAAAGATAAATCAATAATACTAAGATGGTCACTTAGATTGTCTGGTTGCTTTTATTTAGTTAATATAAGATGCTGTGATATTAATTAATCTTAATACTAGGATTTGTAATTAACTGCAATAATATTCACATTTGACCATGTTTGTAATCAGCCACTGTCAAGATCCCTCTAATTTTAATATTCTATGAGCTCATAGTGTTATACTGCTAAAGGATTCACATTTAGTCTAAAACCAGAAGGGAACTAGGAAAGTATTAAAAACATAGAGAGGAAAATGATAAAGTACTCAAGGTAGACATATCAATACATTTTCATCCAGTATACATAGCTACACAGAAGGCCCAAATCATAAGATTGCTCTTAAGCTTGGAATCAGAGCAAGGGAAGTTAGCAGGGCAATCTTGATGACTGCTGTCATTAAGACACTTCACCTTGGTTCATCCAATTCCCAATAGGAAAGACCTACTGCACATCCCAGAGAATGATATCCACAGGCAGAGACTGCTTCTGTTTACAGCGTTGGAGCTTTACTATAAATTTTGAACATTATTCTTTCTCCTGTTCTCTACTCTTTAAAAACATAGTAAATAAAATGTACTACATAAAGAGTAACCCATCAATTACCTTCTGAAATTTAATATGGTATATTTTGACTGTGTTCATTAGAGGCAGATTTAACCTAGATTGACCAAATAATTAATTTTAAAATGGACCTTTTTCCATAGAATTACCGGAGGTGAAAACCACCAAGTTTTCTTTTCTATTTATCTTTTCTGGTTTTTGTTGCAAACCTGAGCCTCTTCCTATCATCGTTGCAGCATAGAGAATGTAAGGGAACAGGAAAGTGGTGTTGGTAACACTTTGAGTAAGAGCAAGATGTATTTAAGATGAAGCAATAGTCATTTTGCTCATTTTTCAGCAAAATTCTTCCTCTAACACTGTGAGAGTTCTCCTTTGTATGAGTTTAAGGGCATGATAATTATGCCACTCTGATTTTGATAATATAGCACGGATTTTTAATTCCTAGCTGCATAATAGTCTTAAGTCGTCATTGTATGTAACCACATCTCATCAAAACAAAATTTCCTGGTTGTGTAAATTACTTTGTATTCCATAGATAAAATGATAATCAAAGTAGTTACCTACTCTGAATCCATTTTTGTCAAAAGAAAGCCTAGGAGGATTACATACCATGATTAATTTGAATGCCTCCAAAATCTGAGGTTTTCAGAGCAGCATTAATCTTCTAAACCTCACAAATATCAGAGACTTTTGAATTTTGATCTCTTAAAATTGGTATGTAATAATTTAACCTGATGGAGATACAGTATAGTAATTAAAAGACAGAAAATGCAAAGTTCAGGGAAGATTTCTGGCTAAAAGATCTGAGTTCATATCCTTAAATGGCAGTTCACTTATTAGCTGTGTGACTTTGGGACAGTTACTAAACTTTTATGGGATGTGGTTTTCTCAATATGTAAAGTATACATGACAATGCAGTTGCTTTTGTAAAGATTTTAATAGGGCATATAGCAGACATTTAAAATGTTAGCTCCTACTTCTACTCTATCTTCATGTTTTAGGCCGATCTAGAATTTATTTTTATTTTTTATTCTTCTGTTTTTTTTTTTGTTTTTTTTTTGTTTTTTGAGACAAGGTCTGGCTCTGTGTTGTGGGCTGGAGTGCTCACTGCAACCTCAGCCTCCCAGGTTGTAAGTGACCCTCCTACCTCAGCCTCCCAACTATCTGGGACTACAGGCGTGCACCACCACACCAGGCTAATTTTTCTATTTTTGGTAGAGACAGGTTTTGCTGTGCTGCCCAGGCTGGTCTCAAACTCCTGGATGCAAGCACCTGCCTTGGCCTCCCAAAGTGCTGGGATTACAGGCCTGTGCCTCTGTGCCCAGCTGGCCAGTCTAGAGTTATTTGATTGTGAGGAAACAGAGGACAGAATGTACCTCTGTCCAAAGTAGGATGCATATTTTATATCTGTGTCTCAACTCAGTAAACACAGCATATATAATTGAAACGAAAGTTTCACAAAACAGTATTTATCATATTACGTGCCATGTACTATATATTATTACTGTCTGTTTCCTATTAAAACATAAGCACCATAAAGGTAAGGGCATTTCCCAGTTTTTGTTGACTTGTGTACTCCTAGAACCTAGAACAGTGTTTGGCACCCAGCACACAAGTATTTTTTTGTGTTAAGTGACACACACAAGTATTCTGTGTTAAGTGAAAGAATGAATGAATGACTAATTGTAACTATCATGACACAATGGTGTTAAGCTCTTCAAAGTGTTTTTCATATTTATTCAGCAGGTAGAAATGTGTTGTTGTTATTATTATTATTGAGACAGAGTTTTGCCCTTTCATCCAGAGGGAAGTGAAACAATGCAATCTTGGTTGACTGCAATCTCCACCTCCCAGGTTCAGGCGATTCTCCTGCTTCAGCTTCCCGAGTAGCTGGGATTACAGTTGTGCACCACCATACCTGGCTAAGTTTTGCATTTTTAGTAGAGACAGGGTTCCACGTTGGCCAGGTTGATCTTGAACTCCTGACCTCAGGTGATCCGCCCACCTCGGTCTCCCAAAGTGCTAGGATTACAGGCGTGAACCACTGCGCCTAGACCAGTAGAAATTATTTACATGATTGTCATTGTTGTGTATCTGAGATATACAGTATGCAGCAGAGAGACCATTTCTAGTCCTTCGGTTTCGGAGAAGTAAAACCGAAGCAGTAGTTATGCTGTGCTGTTCATCCTGGTGGTGACAGGGGTGGGGTGGGGTGGATTTCTTTTTCTAAGGAGGATCCACAGAGGAAAATACGGTCTGAAGGTAGGAAACATTCACGCTTCAACTATAACAGGAAATATCCTCTTCATAGGGCGTAGGCCATAAATGACTTAGCAACTTAACTTCATCCTCTCCATTTACATAGAGCATACCCAAAGTAACCAATGGAAGAATCCTCTAGGGGTTATTTAAGCTCCCCCAAATTCTGTAATGGTCCTTTGAGCTCCTATGCTCTCCCGCTCCCACACTGTGGAGTGTACTTTCATTTTCAATAAATCCCTTCATTCATTCTTTGCTTTGTGCATTTTGCCCAATTCTTTGTTCAAGATGCCAAAAGCCTGGACACCTTCTACCAGTAACAGGATGACAGGCAAAAAGTCTTATCAAGATGCTCATGAAGAGTCTTGGAGTCCAAGCTTAGCCTGGTTTGGAAAGCAGCAAAGGAAGAAAAACGCAAGACATTTCTTGAACAATCTTCTGATGCAACTGTGTTTACAGGTTTCATGCCAGCGCCCAGGGGGAGCTTTTGGAAAGAGACTCCCACAATCTCTGTGTGCTACCAGCGCCTGGGCTTCAGGGAAGCGCGCTGGGGCTGGAGGCTCAGGTCAGAACCGCCCGAGCTCTGGCGGAGGCGGACTTCGGTGGACGGCGGTGAGCTGAGAACTCTCGCCCCTCCACTGGGCAGCGGCCGGGTGGCACGCCCACACCGCGCCTTCCGGTTGGCCCCTGCGGCTACAGGTGAGACACAGCTGAGCGTCAAAGCCACATCCTGTGGCGCTGACGCCCGGGCTCCGCGCTTTGCGCTCCACGCGGCGGTGAGCTGGAGTAGGAGGCTGGAGGGCCGGGAGCAAGGACGCTCCCCGCACGGGGGCGCTGTCACCTGCCGGTGGGAGGAGCCACAGAGGGACCTGGCTCTTCGCTGCTCTGAAGCGCCGGAGTCGGGAGAACGCATCCAGACATGAAGAGCGCCAAAGGTATCGAGAACTTGGCTTTCGTCCCCTCCAGCCCAGACATCCTGCGCCGCTCGTCTGCGTCGCCCTCCCTGATGGAGGTCTCTGCCTTCTCCTCCGACCACCAGAGAGAGAATTCGCAGCCACAGGAGCTTCAGAAGCCCCAGGGGCCCCAGAAGTCAATGGAGCCACCTCTGCCTTCAGCCCCTCCCAGTGCCTGCGAAGAGCAGCCCCGGTCACTGTCGCTGTCCGAGTTTGAGGAGGGGCCTTGCGGGTGGAGGTGCCTGCACCCTCAGTGTCTCCAGCGCTGCAACACGCCTCAAGGCTTTCTGCTTCACTACTGCCTCTTGGCCGTCACGCAAGGTAAAGTCTAGCGCCCACTCGAGGGGGCGTTGGTCCAGCGGAAAGCTAGGTGGGCACGGCGAGTCGGCCCGGGGAGACTGCAGGTGCGCGGGGTCCGCGGGGCGGTGGACGCGCCCTGCAAAGTGGCACCGGGTTTGGAACTTGCTTGCGTTCTCACCAACGTCAACCTACCGGCTCCAGCCAGCCTTCCAGAGTTCAGCTTCTCCTTTATCGCTACAGTTCAAACTTGCTATACAAGACTTTTTCTCTTTTGTGTGTTATCTGTTTAGCGGATTCAGTACCTCCAGGGAAGATTACAATAACCTTCCTCTGGGAAAGGTGTACCCTGGGGGAGTTTATTTTACATAGACAACAATTTACCAAGTCCCTCTTTAAAGGGATTTTACTTTTACATTTGTTTCGTTGCTTCAGGGGAAGGAGTAATACATATGCAGGTGAGAGTGGTATGCCTTGCAAAGGAGAAAGCTATGCAAAATCTAGTGTATAAATTAGATACAGACGTTCATCTTTTGTCAGTGTATTACTTAGTTTGAGAGTATGTGGGCACTAGAGCAGCCCACTGAGTAAATGAGCCAAGGCTCCCGACGTTGTTGTAGGGGAGCCTTAATCTTCATTGTGTTACGATAGTTATTCGGTATGTTTTGTTCTAGGATCTCTTTTAGATTTTCTTGGGAGTTATAGATTAAGTTTAGATTTATACCCTCAGGGCTTTGCAATCTACGCTGAGTTTGGAGGAGTTATATCCTTGAGTGAGAAAGCTCCCTTGAAAGAAAGCACAGAGGAGGTTAAAGCTGCTATGATGTGTTTAATATAGAGGTTGAAAGAAAATAGGAAGTAGTCCTGAAGTGACTTTGACCGGCAGAAGCTTAGTTGAATTGGCAAGTAGGTATTTCTTGGTCACTTGAATCATAGTCTGAGAATATTTTCTGTATAATCAGTCAACGATTAATTGGAAGAAATACAACCTTAGAAATATTTTTTTAGAGGTCTGGAAATAGGTCATTTTTTAAGTTAAAAGAAAACTAAGTATAAGCATAAGTATACTTCTTGTTCTTTCTTCCTCTTCAAGGAACCCAGGGCCCCTTGCTTTGCAGGTTAGATGCTAAGTAACCATTTGTTGATTGCAAGTCCGCTGCAGCTCTTCTACTGAAGGTAGATTTCTGTTGAATGCTTGTTTCCCTGTCCACTTTTCTTGTCCCCACCAAAGTTCCCCTCCATTAATGTCTTGATCATACTTTTCCGAAATTGGTGATTGTGAAGCATCTCAGTGTCAAAGGAATGCAAAGGTAAAAAAGTTGGACACAAGTAAAAAAAAAAAAAACCTTATCTTTTGTGTTATCTTAAAATTCCTCTGAAATTTAGATATTATTCCAGAATACATAATTTTATATTTAATATAAAATATTGCTTAAAATTGTTGTCAAATATAATTGTCACTTCTAGAAAATTGTGTCACGTTTCGTCTGGAGCAGCATCTACCCAGAGATTCGCAATTTAAGAAGCTTAATCAGAGATAAAAGTGACCAACTAGGCCGGGCGTGGTGGCAGACGCCTGTAATCCCAGCACTTTGGGAGGCCAAAGCGGGCAGATCGCCCGAGGTCAGGAGTTTCAGACCAGTCTGGCCAACAGGGCGAAACTCCGTCTCTACTAAAAATGCAAAAATTAGCTGGGCGTGGTGGCACATGCCTGTAATCCCGGCTACTTCTGGGGCTGAGGTAGGAGAATCTCTTGAACCCGGGAGGTGGAGGTTACAGTGAGCCCAGATCGTGCCATTGCACTCCAGCCCCGACAACAAGAGCGAAACTCTGTCTCAAACCAAAAACAAAACAAAACAAAACAAAACAAAACAAAACAAAACAAATACCGCGCACAAGTAGTTCCAGCTACTTAGGAGGCTGAAGTATCAGAATGATTCAAACCCGGGAGGTAGAGATTGCACTGAGCTGAGATGGTGCCACTGCATTCCAACCTGGGTGACAGGGCGAAACAAGGTCTAAAATAAAATAAAATAAAATAAAAATAATAAAAAGTGTGACCCAGTAGATTATTAGTTTACATTTCAGCTGAAGTTTGAATGGCTGAAAACTTTATTGCCACGTTTCTCAGACATGATCCTTAAGAAGGTCATTTCCATGGTATATTTAAATAAACGTTTAATTGGAAAGAAAAGCAAAATTTGTCAAATGAATTTGTTTAACTCAGCATTTCTCAAAGACAAACAGGAGATCTCTCATATTTAATTTTCTAATGCACTTCCTATTGCCATTCATTTACAATAGAGAGATGTAATATTCAGTGTTTCTTGATTTTTTTGTTTTGTTTTGTTTTAAGTAGTGTTCTTGGAACCTGTATAGCATAGAATCCACTTTAAGAGTCATTGGATTAATGTGCTACACTTCCAGGGGAGGTTACAAATTTTTTTTCAAAGAGAAGTTTTACCATAAAAACGCTTTCTAATAACTATTTTTAAATCAGTATCGTAGGTGTTAGGAAAGTTGATTTTATTGAATGGGGAACATTTTGTATGATTAGATAACTTATAAAAATGTCATTCCCAGGTATGTTAGGCACATTATTTTGAAATCCCAGGAATTATAAATTGGCTTTTAGTCTTATTAAGCTGATATAAAAGTAAAAATTATGTTAGGAGTTTTGAAACTTGTTAAACTTGTTGGATTTATTTTATTTTTTGAAATATATTTTCAGCTATGGTCTTGATAAATCAAAATTTAAAGAGATTTGTGGAGATCGTGACTTGTATGTGTATACTCATTATGTTATTGAATGAAAACAATATCATACCTAAATAAAAGGAATATCTAGTTAATTCAATCAGATGTTTTTTACTTTCAATTTATAGTAATGTTTAAACTCCTGTAAGTTTAATCTGTACTGTTAATGAATAAAAGCAGTTTATTATACCTAAGTAAAGGAATCGCTGGTTAATACAATCAGAGTTTTTGAATTTTCAATTTATATTAATGTTTAAACCTTTGTAAGTTTAATTTGTATCTGGGCAGGACATTTTTAATTAAGTCAAAATTTTCAGATTTTCAGTCTTACCTTGTTACATTCTATTCCATCACTATAGTTATAATGTGTTTCTTTCTTTTACTTTGCATATGATTTAGAATGCAAGTGGTTGAAAGACTTATGTTTACTTTTGCTCTAAAATCTTTCACATGGTAACTTTAATATCTTTAAGGATGTTAGAAAGAAAGTAGGGGTTTGCTCAATTTCTCCTTCCTAAGACTAAATCAAGCTTATCTCTTTTTGGGGGGATAGGGGAAAGGAGGGAGAAGATAAAGTAACAGTCAAAGTTATCTCTTGTCATAGAAAAGTATGTTTAAGGATTGAGTAATTTGGGAAGCAATTGAGCCTAACAGTAATGGCCTACGCGGTCTCTTGTGTCTTTTGTAGTCTTCTGATTGAGGTCCATGGGAGTATGACTTATTAATACCTGGAAACTCTAGCAAAATGGCTTCATGGGACTTTACCAGTCTGACTTTGTCATTTAAGGAAAAATGAATAAAGGCTAGTTAACTATAATTTAGTATGTAGCAAGCATGAGTTTTGTTGGACACCTGAAAATTCGCAAGTGTTCAATTTAAAAAGCAAACTGATTTTTAGGGAAATATCAGCAAACTGATTTTTAGGTTGCCTAACTGAAACTTTGAGGCTTTAAATACTGGTACATTAAAAAAAAAAAAAAACCAAAAGAAGCGAATAACTAAACTCTACTCCCTTGTGTTAATAATCTTAAATCATATGGTAAAATTTTAATGATGTGCATACATTTTTTCTCTTTTTTAGGCATGGTTGTTAATGGCCTCGTAAATATTAGCATTTCCACTATTGAGAAGCGTTATGAAATGAAGAGTTCCCTGACTGGCCTAATTTCATCGAGCTACGATATTTCGTTCTGTTTGTTGTCCTTATTTGTATCATTCTTTGGTGAAAGAGGACACAAGCCGAGATGGCTTGCATTTGCAGCCTTTATGATAGGACTGGGAGCACTTGTATTCTCATTACCACAGTTTTTCAGTGGAGAATATCAACTGGGGTCTCTTTTTGAAGGTAAGCTTCTGTTTGTGTTTATGTTTGTTTTAATCTGAAGACGTAGATAAAAAACTAGGTCATTAACTTTATATTGCAATTCACTTATACAGTATGGTAAGGGTTTACATCTCTCTCACTGCTCACTGCTTTGTTCATTGTGTGAACCATGTGAGATAGGCGATTAGACAGACTGTACATTATTCATTGTTTCAGAGGTTCTCCAAGTTTTTAAGCCTCTGGTTCTTATTCCCCATGTTATACACGGTCCTCCTCAAAAAGAGATGACTTGTTTTCCTTTGCAGGTTGGGACCTCATTGGAATTCTGAGATCTTTAGTTTTCCCCTTTGTACTTTATTTATTTATTTATTTATTTAATGTATTTATTTTGTAGAAAGTGGTTTATTTAGAGAGAGACAGAGAAAAAAAAAAAAAAAAAACAGGAGAAGGAGAGAGAAAGGAACAGCTAAACTCTCACACTAAGTGAGAGAATCCAGAAAGCTGGAATCCAGGAGAGGAAAGCAGCTTCCACACTGAGTGGAAGGGAATAGAGAGAGATGGAGTTTAGGAGTAAGGGGACTCCAGAGGGAAAATCCACGAGAGAGAAAGGTGGCTTCCAAGAAGGGAGTGTTCGTGGAAGGGGATCCAAACATAGAGTCCTTGTACTTTCATTTGATGTGTTTACAGCTCTGCACCCTGGACATATTGATTCCTGATTTGAGGTAAAGAGAGGTGACATTTAGAAAAGTGGAATTTACCCTAAGAAATGAAACCAGCTCTACCTTTGGACTTAGATAAGAAGCACAGAACTTCAGAGCAACCTACACTATAGGTTGCTCTAGTTCAGTGGAGAAATACATTATTAAAGGCTCAAAAAGGAAATTTGATTATATATATTTTTTCCAAAATAACATTTTTAATAAAAAAATTAATGTAGTATAGCCAGAAGAGTGGACTAATGAAAGTAGACCTTAATATTTTTATGTGCTTCCTGGGAATTCTAATAGCAAATATTGAAATAATTAGGAATAAATTCAGAGGGTTACCGATTCAGAAACTTTATTCACTTACTTAACCCCTGAAAATAAAAGGAAAATTAGAGCCTGTTATGCTATAGGTATTATTTTTAAAAAGTTAAGATTGTTAGATTTGTGTGTTAATATTGAAAATTAATATTTGCTATAGTGTGGATGTTTGTCCCCCTAAACATTGATCCTAGTGTTGGAGGGAGGTATTTGGGTCATGGGGGTGGATCGCTCATGAATATACATTAATGCCCTGGAGATGGGGGTCAGTGAATTCTCACTCTGTTTGTTCCCAAGAAAGCTGTTAAAGAGAGTTGGAGCTTGGTATGGGGGCTCATGCCTATAATCACAGCACTTTGGAAGGCTGAGGCAGAAGAATCCCTTGAGCTCAGGGGTTTGAGACCAACCTGGGCAATATAGTGAGACTTTCTACAAACAAAAAAACGAATCCAGCCCCTCCCCTATAGCTCTCTTGCTTCCTCTCTCCCCATGTGATTTCTGTGATCTCTGGCTGGCTACTCTCTGCATTCTGCTCTGAGTGGAAGCAGCTGGACGCCCTCACTAGAAGCAGGTGCTGGCATTGCGTTCTTGTACAGTCAGTAGAACTGTGAGCCAAATTAATTTATTTTCTTTATAAATGCCTCAGATGTTCCTTTTTAGCAACGAAAATGGGACTAAGACAATATTAAATTATTAATCTTTCCCAAGATCAATTTTCCAATTCTAGTATGATAACAAACAGGAAGACATTCTCAATAATAAAGTAAATATCATGTAGCATAGTTTTAGAAGTGCACTTACTTGGTAAGCAGGCTTCATTTTGGAAGTAGAAATAAAATATGTAAGTGGATGAATGGAGAGTATTTTTAAAATGTGGTAGAGTTTGGAATGAATAAGATAAGAAGAATATGTTATAGCAGCAAAACCACTTACATAGATTCTAGCACATGATCTGAGATTGGGCAAGACTGCACAAGGCAACTTGACATAATTTCACTGGGAGTAGTTTTAGGAACAAGCCACATATCGCAGCGTACGCTTTAGGATAACACTATTGAAATCTAAATAGTAAGGGAATACCTAATTTTAATCTGCCACACAAGAAAACATGATACTGATTCTATGATTGCTATTGGTTTATAGCATTTAGGTGGTAATCTTTGTGCTGTATCTAGGCCCTCACTCACCTTTCAGTTGCTCAGATACCTTTCTTGTTCTCAAGTACACAAACCTTGCTCGAAATACTCTGACTCTATAAACTGAAACGTAAATACTTCTTCCAGTACAAAGCCTGATCTGTCTTCCACAATCTTCTCAGCTTCATCTCTTGCCATTTATACTTGGAGTTATGGCCATTCCAAAGAACTTATTTTCTTAAAGGAAAATTGCCACAATTTAAGGGGTTTGTATGTGACCAGAGACACAGCTAAGATTGTTGAAGCCAGATTATAAACTTTTAGTACATTAGTGTGTATTGTGCAGGTTTCACCAAGTTCTTGTTGAGCTAATTGACATTTTTCATTATTTTAGTAGATTTTTGAAATAAGTTAGAGGAATTGGCTGATCTAATATTTTTCCTTAGATTTACTTTTATTGATTAATAATTTAAATAATAACTTGTGTGTGGCAAATGAAAGCAAAAACTCAGCTTGCCCTTATGTTATTCTGCCATTTATACAACATATATTGATTGATACATTGAGATAATACCAGTAAAACAGTTCCATGTCATGTGGCTTTTATGTATTAGTGGGAAGAAATATGCAATTAATAAAGAAATGAACCAGGTAAGTGAAAATTGAAGTGAGTGGCTAAAGGGGCAAATACTATGAAATAATATTGTGTCAAAGGGTTAATATGTGGGCCAGGAAAGGCTACAGTGATAATATCTGAATAAAGAAGAGCTAACCTTAAAAGATGCTTTCCAGGCTGTAAAAAAATATGATTAAGGGCCTTGGAGCAGAGGAGAGCTTGGTAGGTTTTAGGAATTGCCAGTTTTGGCTAGCATCATCAAAGCAAGGGAGGCTGTTTTGGAGAGGCAGGTAGGCACCAGGGAGGCATTTGGATTTTGCTTGAAGTGCAGTGCACAGTTGTGTAAGAGTTTTACACGGGGAAGTGCATGATCTTACTGGAGTTTGAGAGACGAGTAAATGGGAAGCAATCACTCTGGAAATTTGTACTGTAGTCCAGTTGAGAGATAAATGTGGCTGAAAGTGGGGTGGTAGCATTAGAGATCCAGAAGATGACTGATTCTCAGTGTGTTTTAGAGGAAAAAGAAATAGGACTTTGTTGGATTTATTGCGAAGGAGGAATGAAGGACTCTGGTATTTTGCTTGACCAACTGGGGCCATTTTTACTAGAAGATGGAAGACTAGGCAGAAGAGAATTTGAGTGGAAATTAAGAATTGGGATTTGGAGTTTTTAAGTATGAATTGCATATTATATATCCAGTGTTGCAGTGTATATCCTCAAACATATGTGTTTACATAAATGTGCAAGTCCTTCATTTGGTTTGATTCCTAGAGTTGTAAATACTGGATTTGAAGGACTTCCTCATTCTAGTTTTTGGTAGATAATGTCACACTGACTTTCAGGAAGGGATATATTAGTTACTCTCCCGTTGCTGGTGAATGAAAATGTGTCGCTATTGTGTTGAATTTTTGCATTTTTTTCCCGTGTAAGTTTTTCTTGTGGTGTGCATAGGTGTTTATAATAATATGACAGACACAGAATTAAGGATTGAAATTACGTTATACGTTACAGGGAATCCAGACATTTAGAAATGGAAGGGATGTTAAAAATGATAAATCCCTTATTTTTACAATGTAAGCCTTCCGGAAAGAAGTGAAGTGATTTTATAGATGGTCAACAACAGCTAAAACTAATCCTAATTTTTATGGTTTCTTTACTGTTTTTCAAATTTGTATGCTTATGACTCATACTAAGTTATTGACTATATTGAATGATTTTAATTTTTTTAATGAATTTAAACCATTTCTTCCCCTATTTCTAGTAGTCAGGTAAAATGGTTTGTATTAATCTACTTTTGCAAGTATGGGAATCTGTAATGAAAAATCTGAATTATTTGTGAAACTTTAAGGAGAGTAGAGAAGAAAACTTAGGAAAAGGAAACTGGAAAAGGAAAACAGATTAGTTGAAATCTTCCTGTAAATTAATTAGAGGCCAAGAGGATGTGTAGTCTTAAGTAACTTAACAAAACATAGAGCATAATATTAATAAATTATTTTATTTGAAATTGCACATGTAATTTAATTTAAAATGGACAGTGAGAAAATTAACATACCCTTGTGTGCTTTTTCTGTCGTTCTTGTGTTTTGAACTTGAGGGAAACTAAAGTCAGGGCTCACTTTGGATGGGATAATCTCTATAAAAGGAGACTAAAGTAATGTATTAGAGTTAGTAAACAGAAGAAAACAAAACATGCAATATGATAAGCACATATAATTTCTACAGATGTGAGAAATTATATAACACAAAAGAACATTAAGAGGAAAAGTTAGGAATGTATATTTTGAAACAGCTTGGATTTTCTATTGTGTTGTAAACACTAAATTTAAGCAGGTTGGAGAGAAAGTTTTTTTTAAGGGAAGCTTTTAGAAACACTTGTGCATTCAAGGTGATCAACTTTGGAGATGATCAAAGGGAAGTTGTGGCTGATATTAGATTAAAAAAAAGAGGTAGTATTAAAATTAAGAGGAACAAATACATATTACGGGCTATTTTTTTGTACAAGTTAACCTGAAAGTAGAATAGTGTCAAAACACTTTCAAATGAGTCATATTTGACGTTCATTTTTGACTTACTTTGACATAATATTAATATGACACAGCATACTGCAATATGACTTTAAAATATTTAAAATGCAATAAATAAATCTTTACCACATAACATTTTTTTATCTAAGCAATTTTAATTTCTTTTAGATGAATGTTATTTTAATGTTACCAAGCAAAATAATCTTTATGTTTCTTTGAGACACTGAGAGAGAGGTCATATTAAATACTGAGGAATTGTAGAAAAGTAGTTAACTAAATCCATTAAAGCTCTTTTTATTTATTGATCAATAATTGGATAATTTTTCCTATATTACACCATTTCTTTGTTTTTCTTTTCTATCCTTTTTCCCTCCAAAAAACTTTCAATGACAAAAATTCACATTAGCTGTAGCACTAAATTTCTAAGGTTTTTTTTTGATTGGCATTTCAGAGAGAATGCTTAATCAAAGGACTTTGGTTATGCTTGGCAACTACTTACAGAAGCTGTGTAGGAAAATGATTAGAGTAGGACTCAAAGTGGACTTTATTTCTAGTTACTATTTTATCTTTTATTCTTAGAATAATTTTTTTCTTTAATGGAATGCTTGCCCAGATTTGAGAAGACCTAGGGCAAAGAATCTTAGAGGTTTTCAACCACAAATTCAACACAGGAAGCTTTAATTTTGCTTGGTTTTTGAGTATTTTTCCTTTTTAGATATTACTTTTTCCTTTATGGAAATCACTTATTTTTCTTACATTTTGCTTCTTTGTAATGGAAACGAATAAAGAAATAATGAGGAGAGGTGATTTCTTAGGTTACAAGTTATAATGGTTTAAAAAAACAAATGACTCCAATTTAAATTCAATATATACAATAAAAGGCCTAGAGCTACCTTTTAGCAGTAGTCAATGCTAGATGAAACTATCACAATTTTTTCTAGCAGAGGCTTTTCAGTCTTTCCCGTACTTCCTAGATAATATGAATTACCCTGAGCTGGGCAAGGTGGCTCACACCTGTAATCCCAGCACTTTGGGAGGCCGAGGCAGGTGTATCACTTGAGGCCAAGAGTTTGAGACCAGCCTGGCTAACATGGTGAAATCTTATCTCTACTAAAAAATACAAAAATTAGCCAGGCTTGGTGGCGGGTGCCTGTAATCCCAGGGTAATACTACAAAGTGGAAAGAGAAAAAATCCAACTCACTGTTATTCTTTTCTCAAGGAACGCAATTCTGGAATTGTCTTACTGTTTTTCTGTGCCGATTTTTTAATAAAGTAATAAAATATGTTTCAACCTGTGAGCATTTTTATTCTTGCATAGCATTCTGTTTTACATTTTAAGCATTCTCATAGAACAGGATTTTTACATATAAAAAGATTTTTTAAATTATAAATTAATTCATGATAAACATTTTTATGGTTAAAGGTTTTACTATAATTCAGTAATATACAGTATATAAGATTTTGGAATTCACTTTTTTTAGTCTGAGTAATTTTCTGAATATTCATCAGGTTATTGTATATATCAGTTGCTCTGTTCTTTCTACTGCTGATTAGTAATCCATGGTATGGATGTACCATAATTTGTTTAATCATTTGCCTATTAAAGAGCATCTGATTTGTTCCCAGATTTTGGTTATTGCAAATAAAGCTACAAGTATTAGTATGTAGATTTTTGTGTGAACATAATTTTCATTTTTCTGGACTAGAGATGCCCAGGAGTAAAACTGCTGGGTCACATGAAAATTCTATGTTTAGTTTTTTGAGAAACTGCCAAATTGTTTTCCAAATTCACTGTATCACTTTATATTCCCATCAGCATTATTCAGTGACTCAGTTTATTTGAATCCTTGCCAGCATTTGGTGTAGCCATCTAATAGGTGTACAGTAAAATCTTGTCGTATTTTAATTTGTATTTCTCTAATGGCTGATGACACTGAACATCTTTGCTTGTGCGAATTTGCTATCTGTGTATCATCCTTGGTGAAATGTCTTTTTATGTCCTTGGATTTTTGTTTCTTTACTGTTGAGTTCTGAGTGCTAATTGTTTTCTAAGTACTAGAACTTACAAGCTAGTTTGCAAATATTTTCACCATTCCTTAATATGTCTTTATCTTCTTAATAGGGTCTTTCACAGAGTGAAAGTTTTCAATTTTAATAAAGTCTAAATTATCAATTTTTCTTTTTATAGATTATGCTTTTATTGTCTAGACTAAAAACACTTTGTCTAGCTCTGATCCCTAAGATTTTCTTCTATTTTCTAAAAAAGGTTTATAGTTTTCTATTTTACATTTAAATCTTTGATATATTTTGAGTTAATTTCTATAAAAGATGTGAGGATTAGATCAAAGTTCATTTTTTGCCTATAAATGTCCAATTGCTCTAGCACCATTTGAAAATTCTATTCTTTGACCACCGAATTGCTTTTATAGCTTTTTCAAAATCAGTTGGTCATATTTGTATATCTATATTTCTGGGATCTCTACTTTTTCCTTGATCTATGTGTTTCTCCACCAATATCACATTCTTGACTATTATATAAGTCTTGAAATCCTATAGACATTCCTCTCACTTCATTGTTATCTTTCCATATTGGTTCTACTCATTCCTTTATATTTTCATACAAATTTTAGAATAATCTTGTCTATATCCACAAAATAATAGGATTTTGATGGGAATTGTATTAAACCTGTGATATAGTTTGGTTTTGTGTCCCCACTCAAATCTCATCTCAAATTGTAATCCCCATAATCTCCACACGTCAAGGGAGGGATCTGGTGGGAGGTTATTTGATCATGGGGGTGGTTTCCCCATGCTGTTCTCCTGATAGTGAGTGAGTTCTCATGAGAGCTGATGGTTTTATAAGTGTTTGCCAGTTCCTCCTTCACATGCTCTCTCACCTGCCACCATATAAGATGTACTTGCTTCCCATTCTGGCATGATTCTAAGTTTCCCGAGGCCTTCTTAGCCATTTGGAGCTGTGAGTCAATTAAGTCTTTTTTCTTTATAAATTACCCAGTTTCAGGCAATATCTTTATAGCAGTGTGAAATAGAACTAATACAAGCTGCATATTAATTGTGATTGAACTGCTATAGTTACTATGTTGGATCTTCCAATTCATGAACATGTATGGATTTATACTCCATTTATTTAGATTTTTAAAAATCAGTATTTTGTATTTTTAGCATACAAGTTATATATATGTTTTGTTAGATTAACATCTAAGTATTTCGTTTTGCTCTTTTTTTTGAGTGATTGTAAATAGTGCTATATTTTAAATTTCAGTTTCCATATGTTCATTGCCAATATATGGAAATACAATAGATTTTTGTATGTTTCATTGTGTATTCTGTGACCTTACTGAACTACTTGGTTCTTGACATATTTTGTGGACTCCTTGGTGTTTTCTATGTAGACAATCATGTCTTCGGCAAATAGGAACAGTTTTATTACTTCCTTTATCTTCTGTATGGCATTAATTTTCCTTGTTTTTTTTTTCTTTTCTTTTCTTTTTTTTTTTTTTCCTTTATTGTTAGAACTTCCAGTTCTATTTTGAGTAAGAGTGGTGAGAGTGGATGTTCTTACTTTCTTCCCTATTTTAGGGAAAAAAGCTTTCAGTCTTTTACTACTGCTGCATGTTTTCATAAATACTCTTTATCAAGTTGGAAAGTTCTACTTTATTCCTCTTTTTCTGAGAATTTTAAATCGGGAATCATTGTTGAATGTTGTCAAATACTTGTTCGGCATCATTGTTCATATGATTTCTGATCATGTGATTTTTCTTCTTCAGTCAGTTAATATGGTAGTTAACTTTGTTTTATTTATTTTATTTTTTTGATGCCAGCCTTGCATCCGAGAATAAACCTCACCTGGCAATGGTGTACAATTCTTTTGATACATTTATGAATTCTGTTTGGTACTATTTCATTAAGCATTTTTGTGTCTATATTCTTATATTAGTTTTCATTTTCTTTTTTGTACTATCTCTATTTGGCTTTGTAGTTTTTGTGAATTTTAGGGGATTACAAACTTCATACAATAAATTGAGAAATGTTACTCCTCTACTATTTTCTGGAATTGAATTTAATTTTTCGTTATATATTTGTTAGAATTCTCCAAGTGAAACTACTTGGGCCTATAGATTTCTGTTTGGGGAGTTTCTCAGTTAAAAAGTCAGTATTCTTAACAGTTATCTTTAATAGTGATTCAAATCTAGTAGGTTGGTGCAAAAGTAATTGTGATTTTTGTCATTATTTTTAATGGCAAAAACTGCAATTTATTTTGCACCAACCTAATACTTCACTTTGGGTAAATAGATATAATGTATGCTTTTTATGAAATTGCTCCTTTTCATCTAAAGTTTTCAAATTTATGTGTATGGAGCTAGCTGTTCCTAGAATTTATTTAGTATGTTTTCTTTGTCTGCTGGATCTGTCATGAAATCCTTTGCTTGATTCCTAATATTATTTGTCTACTTTTTCTTATTCTTTGTCAGCCTTGCTAGATGAAGCCAATTAAATTCATCTTTTCAAAATATGAACTTTTAGTTTCATTGATTTTTCAATATAGTTTTCTCTTTTCCAGTTTATTTATTTCTGCTCTTTATTTTCTTCCTTCTGCTTGTTTTAAACTCATTTTATTATTATTTTTCTTTAGGTGGCTGACATGGAATATGCATTTTAGTGCTATAAAATTTTCTTTCAGGACTACTTGAGTTGTATTTCACAATTGTTATATATTGTGTTTTCTTTTTTTAAAATTTTTAATTTTTTCCCTCCCTCCCTCTAACTCTTTTTTTATTTTTTTATTTTTGTGTTTTATTACTTAAGTTAGTGTATTTTTTTAAATCTCCTTATAGACTTCCTTTTTGACCCATAGATTATTTGGAATTGTGAAAGCATGTTGTTTACTTTCCAATATTTGGAGATGTTCTTATTATCATTTTATTAATAATGTTTAGTTTGATTCCATTTTAGTCAGAAAACATATTATGTAGGATTTGAATTTTTAAAAATGTATTCATGTTTATGGTGCAGGATATGGTCTATCTTAGCATATGTTTGCTGGGTGCTGGAAAAGAAAATGTATTCTGCTATTGTTTCCAGCGTGTTTAGAAAATGTTGGTTAGATCCTGCTGTAGATGTGGTTAAGTTAGTTTACGTCCTTGCTAATTTTCTGTTCTATCAGTTGCTCAGAGAGGGGTTTTGAAATCTTTATTTGTAATTGTGGGTTTAATCTGTTCCTCTTTTCATTCTATAAATTTCTGCTTCATGTTTTACAGCTCTGTGTTGGTGAATGTGTGTTAATGTCTTCTTGGTAAATTGACTGTTTTTTCATTATGTAATGTCTCTCTGTGTCAAGTAAATGTTTTTCCTCTAAAGTCAGTTTCAACTGTTATTAATATGGCTATTCCTACATTATTTTGATTAATGCTTGGATGATTTTTTTCCCCTAATCTTTAAATTTCAGCCTGCCCACATTATTGCATTTGAAGTGAGTTTCTTGTAGATGGCACATAGTGGGGTTGTTTGTTTTATTCACTCTGTCAATATCTTTTAATTGTAATATTCAGACCATTTACATGTAATACAAATACTACTATGTTAAAGTTTAAACCTGTACTTTTAATATTTAGTTTTGTGTTCTGCTTTTGTTTCTCTATTATCTGCTTCCTGCTTTTCTGAATGTGGGTTGCTTGAACATTTTTAGAATTCTATTTTTATTAATCTATAGTGTTTTTAGTATTTTTTTGGTATATCTTTTTGAGTGTTTTTTTTTTCTAGATATTGCATATGTACATAAGTTTAGTCTTGGTATATTATTAGACTCTGGTTCTTATTTAAACCTTCTGTCTTAACTAATTGACATTGCTCTGATGGCTTTGAGGTAGGGGTGGGTGTTGTCTTATTTGCCAGGTGGCATCGAAGTCCAAGTTCACCTCTTGGCCTCAATTGACACCTGGTAAGAAGACAGCCTCCTTATTATTGTTGGGTGGTGGTGGCAATCCTGGATCTTCACTAGAACTCCACAGATATCACTTTCTCTGGGATGGGCAGAAGTGACTTGTTACTGTTCTACTGACACCATAGAGGAGAGATATGACCTAATTTTAAGTGGACTATAGTGTAAGTTCTGACTCTTCACTAGACCTCCTCTTGTACTAGCGGAGAGGGAGAGTGGTGCTTCTGGGTTTCCATAGAGCTGGAAACCCAAGCTACCTTCTCTGACAACACCCTGGAAGAGGGGATTAGGCATCTTGTTACACTGTTATATATTGCAGGGGTGAGTGTGGGTGAGACTGCAGGTTTTCTCTGTGGTATTTGACTAGAGTAGCATGGTTACTAACTTTTCTGCCTTGCCAAGCTGCTTCTTACTTAACCTTTTGGCTAGAATGATGAGAATTTTCTTGTGGCTTTTTTTTTTTTTTCTGTCTGCAGCCTTTGGCATTTGAAGGTTGCTAACTTATTCAGCTGCAAATCTGGGATAGATTAAGCAAAAATAAAACCCAGGAAACTCACCACAGTGTTTGTTAGGTACTGCCTGGGAACTAAGGAGCAGCAGTGGATTGGTGCCTCTCACTACTGTATCTAATAATCCAGTTAATGAAATTCTTACTTCCTCCCTTGTTGAATTCTAGTGCCCAAGGGATGCAAGTTTCCATCAAGGCAGTCACTATTTCCTTAAATTCAAAGCTTAACTATAATTGTTCCCTAATCTTTTTTGATCTCCTCATAGTAAATATTCAACAGGGAGAGAAGTTCCCTAAATTGGCAGTGCTAATGGATCCTAGTTACCAAGGGAAAATTGAGTTGTTCTTTTTCAGTTGCAAGGAACAGTGCATTTTTGGACGGCAAGATTGACTTGTGTGCCTTTTAACACTCCCATACCCTACAGTACTTGTTAAAAGAAAACTTCAATAACTCAATAGAGAAAGAACAGCTGGAGACTTGTAAAAGACTGTACAGTACCAGACCAGTTAAGCAGTGGCAAAGGGAACAAGAACTGGGTGAGAGAAGGAAGTGATGCTTATCACTCAGGCCGTCTGACCAACTATAGAAAGAAAATTACAGAGCTGGTTAATTGTTGCCCTGCTCTTGTTTTCCTCTGCCACCCTGGATGCAGACCACTGTTGCCACTAACACTTAGTTGCTTTCAGGTGGGAGAATAACTTAATGGATGTTACCTCATGATGACATTTTGCTGTTAGCAAAATGCTGATAGAAATTTTGCTGATAGCTTTTTGTTTGTTTCTTACATGGGACATACATAGATTTTTAAGTTCAGACAAAGATAAAAGTGGATGCTAGGTACAAAAAGGAGGGAGGGCTGTTCTGGATATTCTGTGTCCGTCCAGAGCCAATATTTATTATTTATCACTTTTGCTTTGCGCCTTAGTAGAAAAACCCGACAGACTGTCAATCTGGCACTTTTCTCCCCACTGGATAGTGGTTGGGTTTAGCTAACAGGAATTTGCATGTTGGGAAGAAAGAGGTCCTAAGTGTGTATTTTTCTGGTGTCCTCCCCACTGGTGTGGTTTGGAGTGGCTGTGTGCCACTGTAACCCTCTGGGATTTAAGTCTGTATAAGGGCTAAATTTAAATATTTTTAATGATCTAGGGCTGTTTTATTTCTTTTGACCCTTTTGTTATACTTCTAACCACTCTTTTTCAAAAGTGATTTATAGAGCACTAGTTCTGGGAGATGTTAGATATTAATGAAGAAAAAATCTAACTTGAATGTATGATAGATGATTTTTTAAGGTAACATTCTTTATCATATTACATAGAAATATGTATATTCCATTGTTATATTGTCCAAGAAGGAAGATACAAAGCACACAAAGCCTTTGTTTGCCTGTGCATTCTGAAATTATTTAGATGTGCTAGTGACACTTGATATGCAGTGTACTGCTGGTGTTCTTTGCAAAGATTCTCAATAGTGTAAGTGTGTGTGCAACTTGGAGTCTCTCTTCACAGTCTACACTAAGCTATGTCCTGGTGATGACCATTCATGTCATAGTTCCCTGGCCTCCAGTTATGCAGGTTGACCCATAGAGATTTACATACATATTTTTAAATTACAGTGACATTTCCTTAAATTATATGTTTCAGAATTTTGTTCTACAATTTTAGTTTTCTTTCTTAGGTACTTCAACTATGTGTATATACAATCACCTTTGGCTTCTTTATATTAACATTTTTTTTTTTATCATTAATCTTGCTCACTTTGCTCATTAGTATTCTTTATGCCCATAACTGTGTTTTCTCAGTTTACCCATGTGCCCCTTTCCATTGTATCTTCATTTCTATGAGGTTTTAATTTTTTCCTTTTACTTTTTTCTCCCAGCATATCTTGATCTCTTTCTTTCCTTCATCATTTCTTTTCTGTTCCTTCATTTCTTTATGTAAATGACTCATTTTATGATGAATTATGTGTTCACACTTTTCATCTGCTCCACGAAAATATTTTTGTAGTCAGCGCCCTAATCTTAAATAAAATTATACTGCCTTTTTTTTTTTTTTTCTTATGACATCTTTCTGTAGATGCTGTGGTAGCTCCTTTTGCAAATCACTTTATTGACTCTGTTAGGCTCCCTTAGGAGGAGAGTGACTTATCTGGCACCCCAGGTAGGTTGGTTGCACAGGTTGGTTGCACAAACTCTTGGCTTTTCAGTTCCCACAAAGAGGGCTGAATTGTCTGTAAGAGCCTTTGTGCAACCTCTTCTCACCCTACCCTGTGTTTTTATGAGGCACAGCAACCCAGAAAGTCCCTTCTGACACCTATTACAGACAAGAGATAAAAATCTTAATTTAGAGTATTTCTCATCACCTTTAGGAGGAGTATTTTTCTTGGTGCCTTCTTGGGTCTTCTACCACCAGCTGACATGAGGTCCAGATAAGAAGGGTCCTGCCCTGAGCCAGAGGGATCAACATTATCACAAACATTGAAACTTGAAGATACTTTGCTTTGTTTTCTCAAGGTTTTATAAGAGAGGTTTTTGAAAGATTGGTAACAGGATAAGTGAACAGAGATGATAGGAGAGGAATGTAGGATTGAGCTAAATTCCCCAGGCCAGAAGATGCTGTTTAGATTTGGCAGTGGTCAACTATAAACAAAAGCAGCAGCCATTTCTGCTTCCTCAGGGAAGTGGTTAGGGGATTAGGAGATGAGGAGTGAGGCTGAGGGAGGAAAAGTACAGCTACCCCTTGGGAAAGGAAAAAGAGAGATTGCTTTTTTTTAGTTAGCCACCTCAAAGCACCTGATGCAGGTAATTGGGGAGACTGGATTCCCTGAAAACTAGGCTTTTTCACTCCCCTCTCCAGGATGCATAGATAGGCATGTCCTGGGAATCCTATCAAATGTGTGGCTGGGGAAGTGGAATCACATCACAGTACAGTCCATTCTGCTACCCCTGGTAGCAGGATAGGCCCAGGGGAAAAGAGGTACATTTAGCCTCTAGGTCTTTGGGGCAGATGCCTGGAGAGCAGCAGGCTGTGGATCTTTGAGTGTGATTAAGCATTTGGCTGAGCTTGGTATTTATCTTCTAAATATTTTGACACATGGTATGTGGATTTTCTTTTGTCCTGTTGTCACAGACCTGCTAATATTAGTGGGTAAGACTGGCCATCTCTTTGTTCATTAGGTAAACTTCTAGTCCTTAATTTTATCAGCAATTTTCCTCTAAATTCATAAATAACATAGGAGCTTCCTCTTGTGGTGTATTGTCAAATCACTTGCCTTTTAATTAATGTTGAAAGTACAGTATCCATGGGGGATTTGTTCCAGGACCCCCATGGATACCAAAATCTGTTCATGCTCAAGTCCCTTCTATAAAATGATGTGTTATTTGTATGCAACCTACCTACATCCTCCTATATATTTTAAATTATCTCTAGATTGCAAATAATACCTAATGCAGTATAAATGCTATGTAATTAATTATACTATATTTTTACCTGTATTTCTTTTGTTGCTGTGTTGTTATTTTTCCTCCCTGAATATTTTTGATCTGTGGTTGGTTGAATCCACAGTTGTGGAAACTGTGGATATGGAAGGCTGACTACATTTGATCAGAAATTGTTTGATTTTTCATCAGAAGTTGAAATTCTAGGTTCAAAGAGTTTCTCAACTAATAATCTCACAAAATTCATTGAATAGGTAAACCTAGCTATTTTATAAACTGTATTATGAAAGTAGAATTTTCTTCAGATTATCTTGAGGTACACATGGTATCTCTGAATGAAGTTTTTCTCCATAGGATAAAATGTACCCTTTAGTTTTTTTTCAGGACAAGATCATTTTCTGAGATTTAGTGTGTTTAAATAATGTAGGTTTACATTTTTTTCTTTGTCTTTATATTTGAATGTCAGTTTGGCTAAGCATAAAATTTGAGGGTCATATTATCTTGCACTGGTTACTCTTGGCATTCCTTTACTGCCTCTATGGGGTTAATATTGCTTTAGAGAAGTCTGAATGTAAGCTTACTGTTTTTTATTTCCCTCTACATAAGCGAATTATCTTCTTGTTTAGCTGTTCGGAAAAGTCTTTTCATCTTTAAAATTCACAGACTTTATGAGAGAATATTTTGGTACTGAAAGTCCTGCATCAAATTTTCCTGGGATCTCTATATCTTTTAAAATTATATATTACTCTTTATTTTAGAAAATTTTCTGTAACTTTACCTTTAAACATATTTATTATTCTATTTTGGTTGATTATATTCGATTGCCTTTGTCTGAATTCTATATCTGTAATTGTCTCTGTAACCGTTTAAATCTTGGTGTCTTATTTTTTCCTTTAATTTTGATCATATTTCTCAAGTCTATTTTCTCCATCATAATTCTCACAAGTCTCTGTTTTTTTTTGGTCCATTCCAGGGTGAACTCCATTTCTAATAGTTTTGTTCTTTTATGTTTTATAGTCTTTCTTGAGTTATTTTAGCCCAAGTTTGTGTGTGTGTGTTTCCTTTCTTTATTTCACCACATTTTTTTTTTTTTTTTTTTTTGAGATGGAGTGTCACTTTTTTGCTCAGGCTGGAGTGCAGTGGCACATTGCAACCTCCTCCTCCCGGGTTCAAGCGAATATCCTGCCTCAGCCTCCCAAGTAGCTGGGACTACAGGGGTACACCACCACACTCAGCTAATTTTTGGTATATTTAGTAGAGACAGGGTTCACATTTTGGCCATGCTGCTCTCGAACTCTGACCTCAGGTGATCTGCCCACCTTGGCCTCCCAAAGTGCTGGAATTACAGGTGTGTACCACCATGCCCTACCTAACTACATTTCTATGAGCTTATTAAAGCCCTGTTTCGAGCTCCGGATTTTCAGAAACAATTGTTTTCATTCTTTTTTTTTTTTTTTTTTTTTTGTATCACAATATAGTAATTTTAAAATCTACATTAATTATAGCACTTTTCTGGGACCATTCTCCCATGCTAGTCATTTGCGTTTCTTTTTTGTTTAGTATACACCTTTGAATGAGGTGAATGATTCCTTGGCAGCTTTTTGTGAGATGTTTGTATTAGATTTCATAAGACAGCACTGCCTGTATTATGAAAATGGATCAGTTAATGAAGGGCTTTAAAATGGGTTATAGCTGGGTTGACATATTGATGCCTTTAAATCTTAGAAAGCTGAAGTAATCACAAGAGATTTGTGCTGGAGTGGGATTGCAGAGATTAGTGACACAAGATTAAGTAAACCTACACATAGTAAATTTAGTAAAAGATGTGCTTTTTGGTTAATGCAACAGAATGCTGGATCTCTGTCTTCTCCCACTATAAGATATTACATACGAGTTAACATAGCACTTCACAGCCCTGCTTCCTTTTTCAATGTATGCCTGTATTACTAAAATTTTCTTTCTTTCTTTTATATGTGTGTGTGTGTGGGGGGGGGTATTTTTATTGCACTTTAGGTTCTGGGGTACGTGTGAAGAATGTGCAGGATGGTTGCATAGGTACATAATGGCTATGTGGTTTGCTACCTCCATCCCCATCACCTATATCTGGCATTTCTCCCCATTATCCCTCCCCAGCTCCCTACCTACTGCTGTCCCTCGCCTAGTCCCCTTCAACAGACCCCAGTGTGTGATGCCCCCCTCCCTGTGTCCATGTGTTTTCATTGTTCAGCCCCCGCCTATAAGTGAGAACATGCGGTGTTTGATTTTCTGTTCTTGTGTCAGTTTGCTAAGAATGATGGTTTCTAGATTCATCTGTGTCCCTACAAAGGACATGAACTCATCATTTTTTATGGCTGCATAGTATTCCATGGTGTATATGCACCACATTTTCCCTGTCCAATCTGTCATTGATGGGCATTAGGATTGGTTCCAGGTCTTTGCTATTGTAAACAGTGCTGCAATGAACATACATGTGCATGTGTCTTTATAATAGAATGATTTATAATCCTTTGGATATATACCCACAGATGGGATTGCTGGGTCAAATGGAATTTCTATGTCTAGGTCTTTGAGGAATTGCCACACTGTCTTCCACAACGGTTGAACTAATTTACAATTCCAACAACAATGTAAAAGTGCTCCTATTTCTCCACATCCTTTCCAGCATCTGTTGTCTCCAGATTTTTTAATGATTGCCATTCTAACTGGCATGAGAGGGTATTTCAATGTGGGTTTGATTTGCATTTCTCTAATGACCAGTGATGATGAGCATTTTTTCATATGTTTGCTGGCCTCATATATGCCTTCTTTTGAAAAGTGTCTGTTCATATCCTTTGTTCACTTTTGAATGGGTTTGTTTGTTTGTTTGTTTTCTTGTAAATCTGTTTTAGTTCTTTGTAGATTCTGGATATTAGATCTTTGTCAGATGGGTAGATTGCAACAATTTTTTCCCATTCTTTTGGTTGCCAGTTCACTCTAATTGTTTCTTCTAGGGTTTTTATGGTGTTAGGTCTTATGTTTAAGTCTTTAATCCATCTGAAGTTAATTTTAGTGTAAGGTGTCAGGAAGGGGTCCAGTTTCTGCTTTTTGCACATAGCTAGCCAGTTTTCCCAACAACATTTATTAAACAGGGAATTCTTTCCCCATTGCTTGTTTTTGTCAGGTTTGTCAAAGATCAGGTGGTTGTAGATGTGTAGCATTGCCTCCGAGGCCTCTGTTCTGTTCCATTGGTCTACATCTCTGTTTTGATACCAGTACCATGCTGTTTTGATTACTGTAGTCTTATAGTATAGTTTGGAGACAGATAGCATGATGCCTCCAGCTTGGTTCTTTTTGCTTTGAATTGACTTGACTATGCTGGCACTCTTTTGGTTCCATATGAAGTTTAAGGTGGTTTTTCCAGTTATGTGAAGAGGGTCATATGTAGCTTGATGGGGATAGCATTGAATCTATAAATTACTTTGGGCAGTATGGCCATTTTCATAATATTGATTCTTCCTAACCATGAGCATGGAATGTTTTTCCATCTATTTTTTTTTTCCTCTCTTATTTCCTTCAGCAGTGGTTTATATTTCTCCTTGAAGAGATCCTTTACATCCATTGGTAGTTGTATTCCTAGGTATTTTATTCCCTTTGTAGCAATTGTGAATGGCAGTTCATTCTTGATTTGGCTTTCTTTAAGTTGATTATTGGTGTATAGGAATGCTTGTGATTTCTGCACATTGATTTTGTATCCTGAGACTTTGCTGAAGTTGCTTATCAGTTTAAGGAGATTTTGGGCGGAGACAATGGGGTCTTCTAAATATACAATCATGTCGTCTGCAAATAGAGACAACTTAACTTCCTCCTTTCCTAATTGAATACCCTTTATTTGTTTTTCTTGCCTGATTGTTCTGGCTAGAACTTCCAATACTATATTTAATAGGAGTGGTGAGAGAGGGCATCCTTCTCTAGTGCCAGATTTCAAAAGGAATGCTTCTAGGTTTTGCCCATTCAGTATGATATTGACTGTGGGTTTGTCATAAATAGCTTTTATTATTTTGAGGTATGTTCCATCGATATCTAGTTGGTTAAGAGTTTTTAGCATAAAGGGCTGTTGAATTTTGTTGAAGACGTTCTCTGCATCTACTGAGATAATCATGTGGTTTTTGTCTTTGATTCTGTTTAAGTGATGAATTACGTTTATAGACTTGTGTATGTTGAACCAGCCTTGCATCCCCAGGATGAATCCTACTTGATCATGGTGGATAAGCTTTTTGATGTGCCATTGCAATCAATTTGCCAGTATTTTATTGAAGATATTTGCATCTATGTTCATCATGGATATTGGCCTGAGGTTTTCTTTTCTTGTTGAGCCTCTGCTGGGTTTTGGTATCAGGATGATGTTGGTCTGATAAAATGGTTTGCGGAAGGATTCCCTCTTTTTGGATTGTTTGGAATATTTTCAGAAGGAGTGGTACCAGCTCCTCTTTGTATGTTTGGTAGAATTAGGCTGTGAACCCATCTGGACCTGACCTTTTTTTGGTTGGTAGACTATTAATTGCTGCCTCAACTTCAGCCCTTGTTATTGATCTATTCAGGGTTTCGGCTTCTTCCTGGTTTAGGCTTGGGAGGGTGCAAGTGTCCAGGAATTTATCAGTTTCTCTCGAGTTTACTGGTTTATGTGCATAGAGTTGTTTGTAGTAATCTCTGATGGTGGTTTGTATTTCTCTGGAATCAGTGGTGCCATCCCCTTTATTGTTTTTTATTGCATCTATTTGATTCTTCTCTCTTTTCATTTTTAATATTCTGGCTAGTGGTCTGCCTATTTTGTTGATCTTTTCAAAAAACCAGGTCTAGGATTTATTGATTTTTTTTGAAGGGTTTTTTTCTCTCTATCTCCTTCAGTTCTGCTCTGATCTTTGTTATTTCTTGTCTTCTGCTAGCTTTTGACTTTTTTTTTTTTTTTTTTTTATCTTGCTCCTCTATCTCTTTCAATTTCGATGAGTGGGTGTCGATT
Organism: Sapajus apella; assembly: GCF_009761245.1. NCBI lineage: Eukaryota > Metazoa > Chordata > Mammalia > Primates > Cebidae > Sapajus > Sapajus apella. Next base: position 38,404,634 of record NW_022436941.1, read on the forward strand.
TTAGATCTTTCCTTACTTCTCCTGTGGGCAGTTATTGCTATAAATTTTCCTTTAGACACTGCTTTAAATGTGTCTCAGAGACTCTGGTACATTGTGTCTTCATTCTTGTTGGTTTCGAAGAACATCTTTATTTCTGCCTTCGTTTCATTGTTTATCCAGGCAACATTCAAGAGCCAGTTGTTCAGTTTCCATGAAGTTGTGCAGTTCTGAGTTAGTTACTTAATTCTGAGTTCTAATTTGATTGCACTGTAGTCTGAGAGACTGTTTGTTATGATTTCCATTCTTTTGCATTTGCTGAGGAGTGATTTGCTTCCAATTATGTGGTCAATTTTAGAGTAGGTGTGATATCGTGCTAGAAGAATGTATATTCTGTGGATTTGGAGTGGAGAGTTCTGTAGATGTCTATTAGGTCTGCTTGGTCCAGATCTGAGTTCAAGTTCTGGATACCCTTGTTAATTTTCTGTCTCGTTAACCTGTCTAATATTGACAGTGGAGTGTTAAAGTCTCCAACATTGCTGTGTGGGAGTCTAAGTCTCTTTGTAGGTCATTAAGAACTTGCTTTATGTACCTGGGTGTTCCTGTATTGGTGCATATATATTTAGGATCATTAGCTCTTCTTGATGCATTGATCATTTTACCATTATGTAATGCCCTTCATGGTCTCTTTTGATCTTTGTTTAAAGTCTATTTTATCAGAAACTAGGATTGCAACTTCTGCTTTTTTTTTTTTTTTTTTCTCTCCATGTGCTTGGTAAATCTTCTCCTATCCCTTTATTTTGAGCCTATGTGTATCCTTGCATGTGGGATGTGATTCCTGGATACAGCACACCGATGGGTCTTGATTTTTTATCCAATTTGCCAGTCTCTGTCATTTGATTGGGGCATTTAGCCCATTTACATTTAAGGTTAATATTGTTATGTGTGAATTTGATCCTGCCATTTTCATGCTAGCTGGTTGTTTTGCCCATTAGTTGATGCATTTTCTTCATTGTGTTGATGCTTTTTACTGTTTGGTGCATTTTTGGAGTCACTGTTTCTGGTTGTTCCTTAGTATGTTTAGTGCTTCTTTCTGGAGGTCTTGTAAGGCAGGCCTGGTGGTGACAAAATCTCTCCAGATTTGCTTCTCTGTAAAGGATTTTATTTCTCTTTCCCTTATGATGCTTAGTTTGGCTGGATATCAAACTCTAGGTTGAAAGTTCTTTTGTTTAAGGATGTTGAATATTGGCCCCCACTTTCTTCTGGCTTGTAGGGTTTCTGCAGAGAGATCTGCTGTGAGTCTGATGGGCTACCCTTTGTGGGTAACCTGACCTTTCTCTCTGGCTGCCCTTAGCATCTTTTCCTTTATTTCAACCCTGGTGAATCTGACAATTATGTGCCTTGGAGTTGCTCTTTTTGAGAAATAACTTTGTGGTGTTCTCTGTATTTCCTGGACTTGAATATCAGCCTATCTTGCTAGGCTGGGGAGGTTCACCTGGATAATATCCTGAAGAGTGTTTTTCAGCTTGGATTCATTCTCTACGTCACAGTCAGGTACACCTGTCAAATGTAGATTAGGTCTTTTCACATAATCCCATATTTCTTGAAGGCTTTGTTCATTTATTTTTACCCTTTTTTCTCTAATCCTGCCTTCTCATTTTATTTCATTGAGTTGATATTCAGTCTCTGATAACCTTTCTTCTGTTTGGTCAATTCAGCTATTGAAACTTGTGTATGCTTCATGAAGTTCTTGTGTTGTGTTTTTCAGCTCCATCAATTCATTTATTTTATTTCTTCTCTAAGCTGTTATTCTTGTTAGCATTTCATCAAACCTTTTTCAAGGTTATTAGTTTCTTTGCATTGGGTTAGAACATGTTCTTTTAGCTCAGAGAAGTTTGTTATTACCCTACCCACTTTATGAAGCCTGTTTCTGTGAATTCATGAGACTCATTCTCCATCCAGCCTTGTTTCTTGCTGGTGAGGAGTTGTGATCCCTTGGAGGAGGAGAGGCATTCTGGTTTTCCATCCTTTTTGCACCGATTTCTTTCCTTCTTTGTGGATTTATCTACCTGTGGTCTTTGTAGTTGGTAACTTTTGGATGGGGTCTCTGAGTGGATGTCATTTTTGTTGATGATAAAGTTATTTCTTTCTATTTTTTAGTTATCCTTCTAACAGGCCCCTCTGCTGGAGGACTGTTGGAAGTCCACTCCAGACTCTGCTTGTCTTGTGATCACCTGCAGGGGCTGCAGAACAGTAAGGGTTGCTGCCAGTTTCTTCTTCTGTTATCTTTGTCCCAGAAGGATACTCGCCAGATGTCAGCCTGAGCTTTCCTTTAGGAGGTGTCTCTTTGGATATACGGGGGTCATGGAGCTGCTTGAGGAGATAGTCTGTCCCTTATAGGAGCTCAAGTGCTGAGTTGTGAGGTCTGTTGTTCCATTCAGGGCTGCTGGACAGGTATGTTTAAGTCTGCTGCAGCGGAACTCATAACTGCCTTTTTTCTCAAGTGCTATGTCCTGGGAATGTGGGGCTTTATTTATAAGTTTCTGATGTGTTGCTGCCTTTTTTCAGAGATGCCCTGCCCAGGGAGGATGTAGCCTAATCACAGTCTGCCAGCATAGGCAGTGCTGAGCTGCCATGGGCTCTGCCTAGTTGCTGTGTGAACTTCCTTGTGGTTTTGTTTATAGAGGTAGAGTTTGAACTGTCTCAGTAATGGCGGACTGTAATGGCCAACTGCCCTGGTAATGGTGAAGTGCCTCAGTAATGGCGGATTGCCTTGGTAATGGCGGACTGCCTCAGTGGTTGTGGACTGCCTTGGTAATGGCAGACACCCTTCCCTCAGCAGAGATGGTCCAGCTTGCTGTGAAACTCTCAATCCAGAGAATTTCAGATTCCTGGTCTTTGTGGTGGTGGGACCCACCAAGCCAGATCACCTGGCTCCCTGCTTCAGCCCCCTTTTATTCAGTGAATGGGCATGTCTGCCTCCCAGGCATTCCCGGCGCCAGTTGAAACAGCACACAGATTTGTGTGAGTTTTAGTTCGGAGATCCACTGCGTTGCCTAAAATAGCCATGCTGGAGACACGTGTCACTTTTCTGCCTGGGAATCTCCTGGTCTGTGGGCAGTAACAATTCGTTTGGAAATGTGGTAATCACTCACCCTCTGCATTTTTGCTGGGAATTGCACTCCAGACCTGTTCCTATTCGGCCATCTTGGATCGTCTCCCTCACATTTTCTGCTTAGGGCCTAACCTGGATGCCTCTGCTTTCACAAGTCAGCTAATTGACTGATTATATTAACCTGAGCTTATCTAATTGGCTTATTACAATCACCTGGGCTGGGCTAATTGGCTTAATACAATCACCTGGGCTAAGCTAATGGGCTTAATGTATTTGCCCCAGCTGCAGAAGATGACCTCTGACCTACTTTTCTTCTGAGGCTTATTTTGCAATGCATGCATACGGATTACATAGACATAGCCAGGCAATGCATTCTGTTTTTACATGTTTATCCACCTGTCTTATGTCTAAATAAAATAATAAAAATGCTAGAATAAAACCATTGTGTAATTACGGAATAGGGAAAGTCACATAGCAAACTCAGAACCTAGGAAAATTGAACTAATTGAAGAATTAGTTCATTAAAAAAATGCAAGTGACAACAAATGTATGGAAAAATGCTTAATTTCAGATGATTTTTAAAAAGGAAATGAAAAAATTATATATATATATATTAATCAATGAGATTGATAGTAATTTAAGTTTTATTATATAAAGTGTTAATGACTTGTTGGGGGATTGCATATTTGTATGACTTTTTGATAAAGCAGTTTGGCAGTATCAAAATACAAATATTCATTCACTTTGACCTAGCAGCTTCACTCTTCGTAACCTGTCCTACAGATAGGCTTGCACAAAATGTGCCAAGGTAAACTTAAAAAAATATATACATCACAACATTCTAATAGAAATAACAAAATGATCTAAACCTGTGTATCATACAGTATAATATTAACAATATTTATTATTAGATACATGTGTTGGACTAAGTAATAAAATTACAGGACATTTATGCTGTGGAATATTATGACAGTGCCAACAAATAAATTTAAATACAGGTTTAAGTGGGAATATCAAAGATGCCTAGGACATAATAAGTGAAAAGTGGACATTGTTGAATATAAAGATAGTATGTTTTATTATGGCTATAATTGTGTAAAAAAAATTAAAGGGGTATGCAACATGTAAATGTGTGAGTAAATGTATGAAAAACTGAAAAGAACTCTTAACAGTGGTTACTCCCATCTAATTGACAGAGACAATTAGGGGTTACCTTCATAATGTGAGGGCAGGCTGGGGTAAGAAAGTATATTTTTCTTTTCATGTATTTTTCAGTAGCTTAAATCAAAGTAAAATGATTGGAAGAAATAAATAATGTTATACTAGGCAAGTATAATTTGTATGATAGAAATTTAAAGTATTAGCTCAATTTCTATAAATTCACAATTTTATTTAATTTTTCCTCAAAGACACTTGCATAACAACAAGGAATAGCACCAGTTGTACCTCTTCAACTTCTTCACTTTCTAACTACTTGTATGTCTTCATCTTGGGACAACTGTTGCTGGGGGCAGGAGGAACTCCTCTCTACACTCTGGGAACAGCCTTTCTTGATGATTCTGTGCCCACACACAAATCTTCTCTCTATATAGGTAAGTTTACTCTCTAAACTTTCTCAGTGTCACTTTATCTTATTATTTGTTTACTTTAGAAATAAAGTATAACATAGGCTTATTAAAAAGTTAGTTGTAACACCATAGGCATTTCCAGTAAATAAATGCAGTATTCCTTTTGTTTTATTTCCTGCCATATAATGTCAGTAAATATAAATCATAATAATTTTTGTTGATGCACTGCTGCATTTTTTGCTTTGGGCATACTAGCTTTGCAGAATAGGAAGAGCCATTTAAGCAGCATTCTCTCTAGATCGCTTGAATCTCTGGGTAACAGAGCATTCCAAAGATTGAACCAAGTAGAAACCTCTGAAGGAAAACCTCTATAAACATTCCATTTGGCTTATGAAGGGCTTCAAATTTAGCTTCCAACTGAAGAATTTGTTTCATCTTCAGTTCCTGGTTAGGCTTGCATTACCTTACTCCAAGGACCTCTTTACCCCTTTGGCAAAGTTTAAATTTGTCTCAGATGTGGGACATAGAAGTGAATCTCTGCAAGGTGTAAAAATTCAGCTCTGCCATTCTATGTGTTTTATTATATCCTATATTGACTTACAGTCCACAAAAGAAACTATAAGATAGTACACAGATATTCTATGGCATTTTTCATTTCAAATAAATTCCTTCTTATATGTTCCTGCAAGGTAAAGCTAACTAGACAATGCACAGCCCTACATCTAATTATTGCATACTTAATTTATGTATGAGTTTTCTCTTTATCAGTCTGTTAATCTAACATAGGAAATCATTGTCACAGCATTTGGAGGACAGTATGTTCAGTGCAGCCTAAGACACTGAGGAACTCACAGATACTATTGGCCTTGATTATAGCCAGAGTATTTAAATGCAGACTACAATGCTACACCCACCCAGAATCAAACTCAAAGAGTACTCATTTCATAGGAAAATGTCTTAACCTGTGAAAACTACTCAATAAAATTGGAAGAGTGACTGTTACTCCAGCTGTGTAGACATCAATATAGTAACAAGCAAAAAGGAAAACATGAAAAAGCAAGGAAAATGGCACTTTGAAAGAAATACAATAATTATTCAGTAACAGAACCAAAAGAAAGTAAAAATCTGTGAAATGCCTAAAAAGAAATTTGAGCTAATGGTCTTAAAGAAACTCAGTAAGATACAAGAGAGCTCAAATAAACAATACAAAGAAATCGAGTAAACAATTCATGATCTGAAGGAGAAATTCAAGAAAGATAGATATCATTAAAAAGAACCAAACATAAATCATGCAACTGATGAAATAAATGAACGAAATTATAAGTGCAGTTGAATGAAAAATTACAGTTGAGAACTTTAACAATAGACTAGATCAAATAGAAGGAATTTCTGATCTTGAAGAGAGGTCTTTTGAAATAACCCAGTCAGAAAAAAACAGAAAACAAAATGAGAAAAAAAAAAAAGAAAGAAAGAAAGCTTATGTGACATGGGCACTATTAAGTAAACAAATACTTGAATTTTAAGAATTACAGAAGGAGAAGAAACAGGAAAAAGTAAAGAAAATCCATATAATGAAATAATGCTGAAAACATCCCAAGTTGTGGGTGAGAAATTAGACATCCAGATACAGGATGCTCAGTGATTCCCAAATAGATTCAACCCAAAAGGGTCATTTTCAAGGTATATTATATTCAAACTGGCAAAATTCAAAGAAAAAGATAATTCTGAAAATAGCAAGAGAAGAGCATCAAGTCACTTATGGAGGAATTCCCATCAGAAAGATTTCTTAGCAAAAACCTTATAGGTCAGGAGAGAATTGGATGATATATTTAAGAATGCTCAAAAGCAGGGGTCTGGGGGTTGGGGGAAACACAGCTGACAGTCAAAAATACGATATCCAGGAAAGCTATTCTTCAGAAATAAAGGTGAAATAAAGTTTTCTCAGGCAAGCAAAAACTGAGGGAGTGCATCATTACTAGACCAGCCTACAAAAATGCTTAAGGGAGTCCTGCATCTGGAAGCAAAAGGGAAATTACCATCCTGAACACAAGTAAAAATACAAAACTCAATGGCAAAGAAGATACTCAAGAAAAAGAAAGGAATCAAATCTTATCACTACAGACAACTGCCAAACTACAAAGATGAACAAAAGGGGAAGAAATGAACAAAACATAAATAAAATGATCAGAAAACAATTAACAAAATGACAGAAGTCCTCACCTATCAATGATACCAACCTTGAATGTAAATAGTTTAAATTCCCTAATTGAAAATATACATAGGCTGAATGAATTAAGAAAGCATATCTAACCATACACTGCCTAGAAGAAACTCATTTCAACTGTAAAACACACTTAGACTGAAAGTGGAGGGATAAAAAATATATTTAGTGTAATTGTAAACCAAAAGTTTGTGGGAGAAGTTATACTTAAATTAGACAAAATAGTCTAAGTCAAAAAATACAAGAAAGAAGAATATCATTTTATAATTACAAATTGATAAATTCACCAAGAAGATATAGCAATTATAACTGAATATGCACCCAACACCAGAGAATGCACATATATAAATCAAGTATTATTAGAGTTAAAGAAATGGACCCCAATATAACAACAGTTGGGAACTTTAACACCCCACTTTTATCACAGGGAAGATCATCTAGACCGAAAATCAGTGAATAATATTGGATTTAAACTTCAGTATAGATCGAATTGATCTAATAGGTGTTTACAGAACATTTTATCCAACAGCTACAGGATACATGTTCTTCTCTTCAGCACGTGGAACATTCTCTTGGGTAGGCCATATGAAGCCACAAAACAAGTCTCAACAAGCTTTTAAATATTGATAATACATCAGGTATATTCTTAAACTACAATGAAACAAAACTAGAAATCAGTGAGGAACTTTTGAAACTGTACAAATACATGGAAATTAAACATCATGCTCCTGAGCAACCAATATGTTGATGAAGAAATTAAGGAATTCACATGAAAGTAGAGATACAATAAACCAAATCTTATGAGATACAGCGAAAGCAATGCTAACAGGGAAGTTTATACCAAGAAACACCTACATCATAAAAATGGATTTCAAATAAGCTGCCTAATGATGTACCTCAAGGAAATAGAAAAGCAAGAACGAAACAAACCCGAAAATAGTAGAAGCAAAAAAATAATAAAGATCATAACAGAACTAAATGAGAGTTTAAAAAAATACAGAAGATCAAAGAAATAAAAATTGGTTTTTGGAAAAGATAAAATAAAACCATTAGCTAGACTAAAAAAAAAGAGAGAAGACCTAAATAAGTAACATCAGAAACAAAACAGAAGGCATTACAAATGATACCACAGAAAAAAAAGGGATTATTAATCTTATAAACAAATACATCCAACAAATTGAAAAACCTATAGAAAATGGGTAACTTCCCAGATACACACAACCTATCAAGATTTGACCAGGAAGAAATAGAAAACTTGGTAAAATAACATGTAATGAGATTGAATAAATAATAAAATGTCTCCCAAGAATCAAAAGCCCAGGGCTGTATGGCTTCCCTGCTGAATTCTATGAAACTTGTAAAGAAGAACTTAGCACCAGTTCTTTTCAAACTATTCCAAATTGTTGAAGAAGAGAGAATTCTTAATAACTTATTCTAAGGCCAGTGTTACCCTGTTGCCAAAACCAGAGAAAGACAGAATGTAAAGAGGAGCTACAGGCCAATATCCCTAATGAACATAGATATAGAAATCCTCTACAAAGTTATAGCTAGCCAAATTCAATGTCACATCAAAAAATAATATATCAGTTCCACTGTAATCAAGTGGAATTTATCTCAGGGATGCAAGAAGTAGTTCATCTTATGGAAATCAATAAATGTGATATATCACATAAAGAGAAGGAAGGACAAAAAAATATCACATGATCATCTCAATAGATGCAGAAACGTTTTTGATAAAATTCAACATTCCTTCATGATGAAAATTCCCAAGTATAAAAGGAATGTACATCAGCACAATAAAGATGATATATGGCAAACCCACAGCTAACATACTGAATGGGAAAAAGCTGAAAGGCTTTCCTCTAAGAACTGAAACACGAGAAAGCCCACTTTCTTTTTGTTTTGTTTTGTGATGGAGTCTTGTTCTTGTTGCCCAGGCTGTGGTCTAGTGGTGCAATCTTGGCTCACCGCAACCTCTGCCTCCCTAGTTTAAGCAATTCTCTTTCCTCAGACTCCCAAGTAGCTGATATTACAGGTGCTCACCACAATGCCTGGCTAATTTTTTGTGTTTTTAGTAGAGACAGGGTTTCACCATGTTGGCCAGGTAGGTCTCAAACTCCTGACCTCAGGTGATCCACCCTCCTTGGCCTCCCAAAGTGCTGGGATTACAGGCATGAGACACCAGGCCTGGCTGAAAGCCCACTTTCATCACTTTTATTCAACATGGTACTGGAAGTTCTATTCAGAGCACATAGGCAAAAGAAAGAAATAAGGGGTGGCTGGTCCGATGGTAGTGGGTTATCAGAACTTATTAACATTAGTGTCACTAAAGTTGGTATACAACCCCCCACTGCTAAATTTGACTGGCTTTAAAAAAAAAAAAAAAAAAAAAAAAGAAAAAGAAATAAGGGACATCCAAATTGGAGAAGAGGAAGCCAAATTGTCTCTCTCCACAGATGACATAATCTTATATAGAAACATCTAAAGACTCCAACAACAACAAAAACTCTTGGAACTATTAAATAATTTCAGTGAAGTTTCAGGGTACAAAGTCACATAAGAAATTGGTAGTGTTTCTTTACACCAATGATGAACTAACTGAAAAAGAAATCAAGAAAGTAATCTCATTTATAATGGTTACAAAGAAATGCAAAGAAATAAATTTAACCCAGGAGGTGAGAATTGTTAAAGAAAAACTAAACCACAAAACATTGATGACAGAAACTGAGGACAGAAAAAAATGGAAAGGCATCTTGTGCTCATGGATTCAAAGAGTGAATATTGTTTAAGTGACTGTATTACCCAAAGCAATTTATAGATTCAGTGAAATCCCTATCAAAATTTCAATGTCACTTTTCACAGACATGGAAAAACAGTCCTAAAATTCACATGGAATTAGAAAAGATGCCAAATGGCCAAAGCAATCCTGAATACAAAGAGCAAAGCTGGAAGCAGCACACTGTCTGATTTCAAATTATACAACAAAGTTTTAGTAACTAAAAAAGAATGGTGTTTGTATCAAAACAGACACATTGCTCAATGGAACAGAACAGATAACCCAGAAATAAATCCATGTATTTATGACTAACTGATTTTTATTAAAGATACCAAGGATATACACTGGGGACTCTTTAATGAATGGTGCTATAATAACTGGATATCAGTGTGCAGAAGAATACAACTAGACCTCTATCTTACACGATATTAAAAAAAAATCAACTCAAAAAGGATTCGAGGCTTAAATGTAAGGCTCAAAACTACAAAAATTACTGGAGGAAAACACAGGGGAAACACTTTAATAATTGGTCCAGGCAGAGACTTTATGGTTAAGACTGAAAAAACATAGGCAGCAAAAACAAAACAAGACAAATGGGACTATATCAAGCTAAAAAGTTGCTGCACAGCACAAGAAACAATCATCAGATCACAGAGACAACCTATAAAACAGGAGGAATTATTTGCAAACTGTTCATCCAACAAGGGACTAATATCCAGAATATATAAGGAACTTTAACAACTCAAGAGCAAAAAGTCCAAATGATCTAATTAAAAAAGAAGCAAAGAATCTATGTAGCCATTTTTCAAAATAAGATATACAGATGGCCACCCGTTATATGAAAAAATGATCAACATCAATTATGATCAGGAAAATGCAAATCAAAGTCACAATGGCATTATCTCACCTCAATTAGAATGGCTATTATCACAAAGACAAAATATCAAATGCTGGTGAAGTTGCAGAGAAACGGGAACATTTTATACATTGTTGATGAGAATGTAAATTTGTACAGCCATTATGGAAAATAGTATAGAGATGTCTCAAAAACTGAAAGTATAATTACCATATGATCCAGCAATCTTACTATGAGGTAAGATCCAAGGGAAAGTAAATCAGTGTATTGAAGAGATAGTTGTATCCTCATGGTTTTTTCACAATAGCTAAGAGATGGAATCAAGCTATTCATCAAGAGATATAGAATAGATAAAGAAAATGTGAAATGTATATACAACAGGATACTATTCAGCCATAAAGAAAAGGAATCCTGTTATTCATAGAAACATGGATGAGCCTAGAGAATATCCTGTTAAATGAAACAAGTCAGGCACAAAAGATAAATACTGCATGTTCTCACTGATATCTGGGAGCTAAAAAGAAAAAAAAAATCAGCTCATAGAATTCGAGAGTAGAAGTATGGTTACTAAAGGCTGGGAAAGATTTGGGAAGGGGAGGTATGTAGCACTAGTGTTTTATGTAGCACTATTGATTGGATATAGTTAACAGTTACTTATTGTATATATTCAAAATGCTAAAAGAGAGGATGTTGAAAGTTCCCAGCACAAATCATTAATGTATGAGGTAATGGGTGTGCTAATTAGTCTGATTTGATCATTACACATTTTATAGATGTATTGATACATAACTCTGTACCCTTTAAAATGTACAATGGTTATGTGTCAACTAAAAAATAAAAGGAAAAAAAGGGAAACTAGATTCAACAAACTTTCCAAGATATTGGGGAGCTTAAATAAACAACAACAACAATAAAAAGACGTGAGTGGTCAAATAAGTTTTGTTTTTTAAAAGTTTAGAGTTATATATGGCAATATTTAAAATATCTCACAGATAGAAATAAACGCCATTTAATTCTACTGCAAGTAAAAATGGGGAAAGTCCCTAAGAGAAAAAGTTTAAACTAATGGCTTACTTTTAAGAAAGAGACTTCTCAGCAGATCCAGATTTGAAGTCAGCAGCTATAGTGCAAAATAAAAAATTCTGTCTGAGTTGTGCAGAGTAGAAAAGGCTTCTCATTTCAGTTTGCTCACATTGTTTTCTTCCATGATATTATAAACAGCACTTAGGATCACTAACAGTAAAGGATAAATAGTAGATATACTACTTCTACCACCAGTTACCAACACTTTCCATGGATTTGTAATTTTTATTTTTGTTCTAATTATTACTACAAATAGCTTTTACCCTGAGTTATATATTTTAGGCTCCTTGACTTCACTATTGATTCAAATGGTATTGTTTTAGTGAAAATACGTGTGATTTTGATATGTTTAATTGTTTAAATTTTTCTACAGTAAAACATTTGTTTTCACTGTTAAGCATGCGAAGTGAGGTTGTACATATGACTGTATTCAATGTCTTTGTTCTTCTTCTAGGAACTGGTTATGCTATGTCAATCTTAGGCCCTGCGATTGGCTATGTATTGGGAGGACAGCTGCTAACCATGTACATTGATGTTGCTATGGGTGAAAGGCAAGGCAGTATCAATTTTTCTTTTATTTAAATTTATTTTAATTATGCCAACATCATAGACAGAACATTTTCACAGTACTTCCTTCAGTATAGCATGAGAAATTATTCAGGAAACAAAGCTGAATACAAAGAATTCTTATGTTTGGCTGTATTGCCTTTTGGATCAATGTCATACCATTTTTTATTCTAATAACATATTTTCATAAATAAGGATGTTTAATAAAAATCATCCGATGAAATTTTTTTAAAAAAAATTTAGGACCTCATGCATTGTTCAAAAATAAGAATTAAATAGAAATTAACAATATTTTCCGTAGATTTAGTTGTGACTAGATAGTCTGGAGAGTCTCAAGAGTCTATGATACTTCCTTCTTTCCTTCCTTCCTTCCTTCCTTCCTTCCTTCCTTCCTTCCTTCCTTCCTTCTTTCCTTCCTTCCTTCCTTCTATGGCATTATCAGAATTACTATCGTCAGAAAATGTTTCATAGTAACTCTGATAATGCCATAGAGATCACAATTACACCATTTTAACAACAATGACAATGAAGGATAATAATAATAGTTAATATTTATTTGTCCTATACTATATACCAGACACCATATGTTTTTTATGTGCTATCTTATTAAATAATAGTTCATATGCACAGGTTGGTAAGTGGCTAAGACATAGATTAAAGTGATCTCTTTGACTCCAAAATTCAACACTGAGTTAGTTACCTTCTCCATTTTTTGGTTAGAGAAATCTGTGCCTTTGCTGAGGTCATTTTTTTCATTTTGCCACTGGGAATAGTAACTGTACAATTCTGTACGTGACCTGCACCACAATTCACTATATTGCAGTGAATGCAAAAATGTGGTCATAGGTATGTGATTTGTTTTCTAAACTGTGAGTCTTGGTTAATCTTTCACAGTCTTTAAAAATGCATGCAGAAGAACTCTTGAAGTAGTAAACCCAGAGATTTAAGAAGGGACATTTTAATTTTAGTGGAATGAGTTGTAGGATTAGTGTATTTTTGGAAAGGGCCAAAGTATATTAAAATATAAGAAACCTGGTTGGGCATGGTGGCTCATTCCTGTAATCCTAGCACTTCGGGAGGTCAATGTGTAAGGATCACTTGAGGCCAGGAGTGGCTTTTAGCTATAGCAGCTTACTGTAGCTACTATAGCTTACTAAGCTACTTGGGAGGCTAAGATAAGAGAATCACTTGAGCCCAGAAGTTCAAAGCTGCAGTGAACTATGATCATGCCATTGCTCTCCAGCCTGGGTGACAGACTGAGACCATTTCAAATAAATAAATAGATAAATAAAGTCACTTTAAGAATAATTTTACATTAAAGAAATGCACTAATTGAATGAAGCACAATCTATGGGCTTTTAACATAGATCAGTGATTGCTGTGATATATATTTAATTTAGTAGAGAAGAAAATTTAGCCAAAGTTAAAGAATGTTAAGAAATTCTGTGTATCTTTCCAAATAGTTCTCAATTTACTATTAGAATTTTAAACTTTTATGTCATATTTGCCATTTTTAAACATTTTGTAAACCATTATTCTTATAACTCTCATTTATGCCTGCTACCTGTTTTCTGATTCTTCACAATGGCACCATTAAAATGTTGGATATTATAACAATATTCTTTTAGATGAACTTGAAGTATAAAGTATGTAATTATCTTAATTGAGTTTTAATTAATAAGGTAGAGTTGACTTTTACCTCTTGTTTTTCTATCATATAGCACTGATGTCACTGAGGATGATCCACGTTGGTTGGGAGCTTGGTGGATTGGATTTATTCTATCATGGATCTTTGCTTGGTCTTTAATAATACCTTTTTCTTGCTTTCCAAAACATTTACCAGGTAAACTTGCTTTCTTTAAAACCAGAGAGGTTTATTTTAATTGTAGGCCAGTTATTATTTTCTATATGATTAATAAGAACTATAGATTTACCCAGTTTGTTTTATAGAATCTCAAGTATCTGCCTACGTAAACTTTTGAATATTCTTCATTCTAGAAAATATTGGGTAACAATCTTAATATTCATGGGGATTTTCAATTTCCAATTAATAATGAAACTATGAATATTCACCTTCTTAGTACTTACTAAATTTGTTTCTGTTTTATCTGGAATTCTGCTTTATGTGTATGCAAGGTACAATATCTTTTAAAGTATTAGTTTGCATTCAATTAGTCTTAATTTCAGTCTGCTTTAAATGATTCATGTTAATTACTTGTAGTTAAATGTGCAAGTGCTTTTATCTTCAATGATCACTAAAGTCATTCTGTAGTGTACTTATTTACTTTTTTACTGTATGCGAATACTAAACATCCTTTTCTTTCTTTCTTCCTTGCTTTCTTTCTCTTTGTTCTTTTTGTTTTTTTGTTTTTTTTGTTTTTTTTTGAGACAGTCTCCCTCTGTTGCCCAGACTGGAGAGCAGTGGTGTGATCTCCACTCACTGCAACCTCTGACTCTTGGGTTCAAGCAATTCTTCTGACTTAGCCTCCCGAGTAGCTGGGACCACAGTCATGTGCCAGCATACTCGGCTAATTTTTGTATTTTTGGTAGAGATGGGTTTTGCCATGTTGGCCAGGCTGGTCTCGAACTCCTGACCTCAGTTGATTTCCCTACCTCAGCCTCTCAAAGTGCTAGGAAAACAGGCATGAGCCACCATGCCTGACTAAAATATTAAACATTCTACATAACAAGAAAAGGTTAATAAAAAAGAATATTAATTTTTCTCTGTGAGCTCTTGCTTCTGTATAATGATGAAGTTAAAATACGTATCTGTAGAAGTATTTTTCTTTAGGTTGAAGGTATTTAGTTGTTTACATTGTTATTTGTAACAGGATAGTTGATTACCTTTTGGAAATGGGCAAGAGAAAATCTGACAGACTATAGTAGGTAGACTCATTAACTTATTTCTACCCTGAGCCATTCATTTATAATTCCATATGTTGACTATTTTCTCAGATTTATTGGCAGTACCATTATTAAAAAATCCAAGGGACATGGTAATAAGATGGTAAATATTTCATTTGTCAAGCATGTTAGGATTAAGAGAGCAGAGGAAAAAAGCCACAAAAGTACTTTAATAAATAAAGGATCAAAAAGAGAACCACTTGAAAGAAAGAAAAAATGTTAGGAGATTTTAAATGAAAAGCTTAGATATGTGATTGGGGCAAAATTGTCTCATTTTAATGTTTGGACTGGTTGAAACTTCCTTAGCAAGTGGTAATGAATACAGTTCTTGGGGTATCCTGATTACAGACATAGATATTTGAACAGTTTTATTGACAGAGAAGAACTGGCCTCTTATGTTATAGCATTTATATACTAGTGGAAGTCTATGTCAATTAAAAAGTAAGCACTTTTTACATAAGGAATAAAATGATAGAGCAAGTTCATTTACTAATGTTTTTTTCTTTTTAGGTACAGCAGAGATTCAAGCTGGAAAAACTTCCCAGGCTCATCAGAGTAATAGTAATACAGATGAGAAATTTGGAAAAAGTATTAAAGATTTTCCAGCTGCTCTAAAGGTAAAATAAAACTCTTCTCTGTCTCTCTCTCAGTCTCATACACACACATATACACACACACAATCACATGTATATATGTGTAGATGTGTGTATGTATTATATATACACATATAACCACACATGTATACATACATATAAACACCCCCCCCCACACACACACCATCTTTTCATAATACAGTTTTGTTTGCTTATTTACAGTAGTTTGAGCTCTTATAAACAACTCTTTGGATTCAGTTTTATTGTCCTTTGAGTAAATGAAAACTATTCCAGGGTAGAATGGTTGAAAGAGCATGAGTTGTTTTATTGGCAGTATCAATATTCACTGATTCCTTGTTAATACTAATAGTCCATTATTCCATGACATTTTCCTTATGAAATTGATTTGTCAATTATCAATGAATTATAAATATATTTGAGAATTCTGAACCAATATTTTTATTTTGTGAAAGAGGTAGTTAATGGTGACTCGTTTTGAATTTGACACTAAAGAACAAAAGTGTTATGGTCCATTCAGTAGTACTCAGCAGAAAAGTATTCTTTCTATTTAGTGTTATAACAGTTTTATTCATAAGGGACTTTATAATTTTACTTTTTCAAAAGGTGAAATTGTTTGCTTTTCATTGTTTTTGGCTTCTTGTCAAATAAAAGCCTTAAAATGTTTTTACTTCTCCACTTAGCCCATCTTTCAACTCTCCCCACCGTACATGCACATTCTTGTGTTTGGCTGATATTGTTTGTGCTTTAATTGCAATTACTGTTATTTTCTCTTATAGTAGTTCTGTTATATATTTCATTATTCCTATTTAATTTATCTTATAAACTTTAACTAGCATTACAAATGAGAGTCATTACTGACCATTACTTTTTTTTAACCTTATGTCCTCCTGCTTAGAGATCTCTTCTGATTTCAATCTCTATGAATTCAAGATTTTGTTGTTAGTTTTCCTTAGATAAGATACTGCCTAGATATCCTTGAATGTCTGAATAATATATTTGACTAGGTGAATACCTTTGGATCATTCCTCTTTAATCCCAGTAGTCTATGGATATTGTTTGCTTTTTTCTACTTAATTGTGTTGTATTTGAGAAGTTTCATGTTAGTGTGATTCTGACTTATTCTTTTCATCTGTATGTTGGTTTTTTCATTTATCTCTGATTACAGGAAATTTATTTAGTTATGTTGAAGTATATGTCTTTTTTCATTAATTCTTCTCGAGAATCCATTATTTTCAATCTGAAAATAATTTTTTAAATGTTGTTAATTATTTTAAATTATTGCATATTTTCAGGTACTTTTCCTTCCCTTTGTCAGTCTTAGGTTATGTGGCTCTGACTTCTAATGCTCTCATCTTGCTCCCTTGTGATGTGTGTGTGTGTGTGTGTGTGTGTGTGTGTGTGTGTGTGTGTGTGTTTTGCTTGGTTTTATGAAAAATTTTTTGGCATTTGATATTTGAGAACTATAATTTGGTTTTCATTTTCTGGTTAAATATATTAACATAGTTAACCTCCAAACTTCCCTTTGTAAATAAATAAGATTCTGAGAGGTCTAGCCATATAGACACCTATTTAAAGTTGCTTAACTGTGTTTCTAAGGTTCTTAATTGCTGAGCCTAATCATGGAACAATACTATGAATTTGATACTTAGAGACCATTCTTATCTGTGCTCATAGTCTCAAATTCTTTGTTTACTGGACATAGGAATTCAAAGCACAATAAAACACCAAATAGGTGGTAGATTTATAGCGTGAAGATTTACAGTAAGACTGGGGAAGGGAACTTTTCCAAGAAGGCCTTTACCTTCTTTCCCTGGTCCTTTGAATGCAATAAAAGCATAACCACCATATTGAGGAATCATCTATCAATTTTCTATGTATTCCATGTATAAATTTTCTCATCATGTATATGTAAATCTATTAATTATCCCTTGTTATATTTTTGTTCTAGAGGAAATGATGAAATTTTATAGATGATTGTATTACATTTATTAAAAATTTGCCACGCTAACCTTCTAACTCTGTACTTTGCAGTATAATCATAGCTATTCATTTGAGGAACTGTATTTTTTTCTTTAGAATTTGATGAAGAATGGTGTCTTTATGTGTTTAGTTCTATCAACTTCTTCAGAAGCCTTAATTACTACTGGATTTGCTACATTTTTACCTAAATTTATAGAAAATCAATTTGGATTGACATCCAGCTTTGCAGCTACTCTTGGAGGTAAAACATTTTCTTTATTTTAACTTAATCTAAAATTTTTACTTTACCGTATTAAATGTTTATTAGGATAATGTATAATTTGGGATAGCCCTCAATGAAATTTAAACTAAAACCAGCTTGGCAATCATGGTGAAATCCTGTCTCTGCCCAAAACCATAAGAATTGGCTGGGCATAGTGGCATGTGCCTATAATCCCAGCTTCTCGGGAGGGTGAGGTGGGAGAATAACTTGAACCTGGGAAGTGGAGGATGCAGTGAGTTGAGCTTGTGCCATTGTACTCCAGCCTGGGTGACAGAATGAGACTCTGTCTAAAAAAAAAAAAAAAAAAAAAAAAATAAACTTTAATTTTGGTAAAAATTTCTGATTTTCTGACATTCGGCAATCTATTGTATAAACTAGAGAAAGACAAAGGCTAAAATGACTAAAGAGAATGTGTATTAATCTTAATGTTCAATACATTAATTTGATTAATTCCCTATTGATGGACTTGTTAAGTCATTTGTACACATATTTCTGTATCAGGTGAATTATTTTACATGTTAAAACCATATTGGCACTTGTTTTTGATGTTTTCCAATTGTCAGTGTGGGTGAGCTTATGTTTTCTCACAGTCTACATTCTTTTTTCTTATTAGGGGCTGTTTTAATTCCTGGAGCTGCTCTTGGTCAAATTTTAGGTGGTGTCTTTGTTTCAAAATTCAAAATGACATGTAAAAACACAATGAAGTTTGCATTGTTCACATCTGGAGTTGCACTTATGCTGAGTTTTGTATTTATTTATGCCAAATGTGAAAATGAGCCGTTTGCTGGTGTATCTGAATCATATAATGGGTAAATACATTTCAGTGCTTTTTGATAATAATACCAGAATAATAGACTAAGCATTTCTAAACACATGTTTTCTTAAATGGTGAGAAACTGGAGTTTTAAAAAACTGGAAGGCTTTTTTTCCTATGTGAGAACATGTAGTTTTGTTTTTAGTTTAGATAATTGATGTATTATTAAAAGTTGGGGATATTTATACAAAGGGCATTTAAGAAGCAACTTTCATATACTGGGTAATATACTTCCTCAGGGATACAAAGATTAATGCAGTGGGATTTTTGCTTCTAAGGGATTCATATCCTAGGTAGAATTTTACATTATATGTTTTTATTGGTTTAAATTTAAAAAAACTGAAATAACCCCCCATGATAAAAATTCTCCGCTGGGCGCGGTGGCTCAAGCCTGTAATCCCAGCACTTTGGGAGGCCGAGGCGGGGGATCACGAGGTCAAGAGATGGAGACCATCCTGGTCAACACGGTGAAACCCCGTCTCTACTAAAAATACAAAACATTAGCTGGGCATGGTGGCGTGTACCTGTAATCCCAGCTACTGAGGAGGTTGAGACAGGAGAATTGCCTGAACCCAGGAGGCGGAGGTTGCGGTGAGCCGAGATCGCGCCATTGCACTCCAGCCTGGGTAACAACAGTGAAACTCCATCTCAAAGAAAAAAAAAAAATTCTCTTATTAGGTTGGTTGCAAATAGGCAAGAAGAGAAATTAGAATAAAGCTAGTCCTAGCTAATACTAATTGTTATTGTAGCTACTTAGAAGGTTATGTTTATTGTAGATAAATAAATAAATTGTTCTCACCTGTACACGTTTCTAGCTATAATTGATTTGACTATTTACATTTCTTTGTTTGTTTTGCTTTGACATTTTAAACCATAGTAGGTGGTCAGGCAGGAGGGTGTTGCACAGCAGTGCATTTTATACCTCACAGTGCTGCTTTCATTGTTTCATTACATGTGTTTGAGGCTGTTAAGGAAGGTGATGCACTAGGTCAAGGACTCCATAATTTTGTATGATACGACATTCAGATGATATAAATATAATCTACTTTGTTCATTTGCCAGTAACAATGATAATGATTTGTAGTTACTACTAACGTATCTGTGATTCTTTTACATTAATGCTGAGCATTCTAAAGCAGTGTTTGGTTAAGCTCCATTACATTTCTTTTCTTTTCTTTTCTTTTCTTTTCTTTTTTTTTTCTTTGGAGACAGAGCCTTGCTCTGTCACTCAGGCTGGAGTGCAGTGGCACGATCTTGGCTGACTGCAATGTCCACCTTCTGGATTCAAATGATTCTCCTGTCTCAGCCTCCGGAGCAGCTGGGACTACAGGTGCACACCACCATGACTGGCTATTTTGTGTATTTTTGTAGAGATGGGGTTTTGCCATGTTGGCCAGGATGGTCTAAACTCCTGACCTCAAGTGATCCGCCCACTTTGGACACCCAAAGTGCTGGGATTACAGGCATGAGGCACCACACCTGGCCAAGCTCCATTACATTTATTCAACATTTGTTGAATACTTCCTTTGGCAGAACTCTATGGCAAAAATCTCTGTTCTAAAGGAGAAATTGCAAAAGAAAGAATGAATGGTAACTTGGTAATGGGAAATATACAAAGTGCTATGGAATTGAAAAGAAGGTGAGCTTTTCAATTTTATTTGATTAGAATCTGGAAGGGCTTCATAGCATAATAGTGAAA
Organism: Sapajus apella; assembly: GCF_009761245.1. Classification (NCBI taxonomy): domain Eukaryota; kingdom Metazoa; phylum Chordata; class Mammalia; order Primates; family Cebidae; genus Sapajus; species Sapajus apella. The sequence goes on from NW_022436941.1 coordinate 38,425,069, forward strand.
TGGGGTTTAAAAATCCTTCAAGGGTACAAAGAGTTTTGAGAAATAAGATTTGAGAAGAGAGAAAGGGAGAGGTAATATGTTAAAACAAGGTTATAAATGCTATAAAATATGAAGGCTGGGTTCAGGGACCAGTGTGAATGGAACTTAGATTATGTGTCTAGGAATAGTAGAAAAATATTTTGGAATGTTGAAATGTAGGTAGAGGCTAAATCATGTAGACCTGAATTTCAGCCCTATAAACTTCACCCAGACTTATCCCAGTAAACTTTTTCTGTATGATCCTTTTAGAAAAAAAAAACAAAAAAGGAAGTTCTGGTTAGTGTAACACATAGTTTATCACCTCGAGTAACAAAGTACGTTGTCTACCTTAAATAAATAAGAGTTACTGCTAGGTGTGCTGTCCTTAGTGTAATCAGAAAGGAAAGCACATGTGATAGGGTAATTCTGAGGTTCATGTAGGGTTTGGCCATTAAAATATATTAAAATCTGGGACATAGTGTTTCACACAAGTACACATTTCTTATTGATGACAAGGACTGAAAGTTAATACACATATACACACATAAATATCAGTAAATGTATGTGTTTTTACCCATATTTACTCATAAATATTTACTCATACTTATGTATGTGTGTGTGTATATAGATAGAAATAGGGACAGAATTTAATGTCACTAAATAGGTGTGACATTGTCAGATCATTTTTTCTCATGGCCCAAATTCTTAGTTTTAGTTTCTGTACCCTGAGTATAAAAATGTATATATTACAAAAAGGTCAGTCAAACTAGTCTCATCTAAGAAACATGTATTAAAAAAAGTACAGACATAGGTTGAGGATATTGTGGGTTTGGTTCCAGACCACCAAAATAAAGCATATATTACAATAAGCAATTCAAATGGGTATTTTGGTTTTCCAGTGCATGTAAAAGTCATCTTTATCCTATACTATACTCTATTGCCTATGCAATAACCTTATGTCTAAAAAAGCAATGTATAATGTACATACGTTAATTAAAAATTATTTATTGGTGAAACATGCTGACAATCATCTGAGCCTTCAGCCAGTTGTACTTTTTTTGCTGGTGTAAGGTCTTGTCCCAGTATTGATGGCTGCTGACTGACCAGGGTGATGGTTGCCAAAGGTTGGGGTAGCTGTGGCAACTTCTTAAAGTAAGACGATAATGAGCAGTCAGAACACACACATCATTTATTGATTAAATTTTACATCTTAAAGGAGCATGGTTCATGGTGTCCCGAAACAATTATAATAGTAACATCAAAAATCTTTAATGTTTTAATGTTTGAATTCTACTTGTGAAAACCATAAATATGTTTATACATGTACTTTTATTTTATTATATTAAAAAAGCTATTAAACCTTTTAAAATATATTATAAATTTTTTTAAATAATATGGATACACTAAGAAAATTTAATAATCTTCACAAGCATCTGCTGTTTTTCTACTAACAGTTTTCTACTTATCTCATTAAGTGAACCTTTGTAAAATACGTAGACTAATGTGACCAACCCTTGATATTAAGGATTATAAGCTATATTTCTTTGTTTCTACTATAATTTGCATAATGCTGTCTTAAACTATGATCTCAGTAATTATTTATCAATAGTATGAGAATGATACATTGGGAACTTTAAAAATTATTGTGTAAAGTCTATTTCTAGAGTTGCAGGGATGGTTTTTCTCTACTTATTTCTGCATCTATGTTATGAGCTCTGTGAGCAGACACTCTAGTGATTGCTTTTGTGAGTAGAATCAACACACTTGATAAAGATAAATCTGGCAGCGTCCTGTGGAATAGATTTGAAGAAGATGAGACTGCAGGCAGACTATTTTGATCACTTTTTCTTCAGACTCCCTACTGATTTAGTCATTTCTGTGTTTGACCCCTGATACAAGAAAGCATCGTGGTACAGGAGTTTCCTTCTCTCCCTACCTCCTTCCCTTTTCCTTTCTTTTTCTCCTTCCCTTCCCTTCCTTTTCTCCCTTCCTTTCCCTGCTCTCTCTCCCTTCCTTCTCTCTTCCTTCCTCTCTTCCTTCTTCCCTCCCTCCCTCTTCTTTTCTTCCCTCTATCATGCTCTTCCTTCCATCTATATTTCTCTCTCTCCTTCTATCTGTCATTTATTATTCTAGCTCCTTCTTTCTTTTAGATATAATTCTACCACTTTGAGTAGTCTAGCACCTAATTGGTGTTCATTACATGTTTATTAAATAAGTGGACTCCCAAGACCTCAGTACTCTTCTCATTCCACACACTATATGGCTGATCTTATAAATGCTCATGGTTTCAGCTACATTTATGTCCAAAAGGATATTAAGAAATCTAGCTCCATGCAAGATTTCTTTACTAAATTTGAGAGACTCTTAATTTTAATATGTACAATACCATACTCATCATCTCGTCTTCAAAACTTGTTCTCCTGTACCTAAACACCAAGTTAGATGCTAGGAATCATCCTTGACTCTTCCATTTTTCTTTTCTTTTCTTTTTTTTTTTTTTTTTTTTTGGGAGCAGTGACACAATAACTCACTGCAATCTCAAACTCCTAGGCTCAAGTGATCTTTCTGCCTCAGCCTCTTGAGTAGCCTCTTTCATTCTTAACAGGGAGAGTAGTCTTCAATCAATCCATCACCAAATCTTACTGATTCTATGTCTAAAACTTTTTAAAATCTGCTTCCTAGGCTCTGTTTTAGTTCTCCTTTATATTATCATCACCTACTGCCTGGGGTATTGTAACTTGTCCCCTTTCTTCAAATTCATACTCTGTACAACTCCTAGAATTATTTCTTTAAAGCAAATATTTGACAATGTCACTTTCCAGTGTAAAAATGCCTTAATGATTGTCTTTTGTCAGGCCCATGTTGCTCTCAATTAAACTGGTCCTTGACTCCTCTCTGGCTACATTCCCTATCACTCTGTGCCTCAGATATCATTCACATTTCTCCACAGAGGATGCTGTTTCTATACTCTATGCCTTTGTATCAGCTTTTTCTGAAGTGTGTTTCCCTTTTCCCATTTGACTGGTTAACTCTTACTCATTCTTTATTTTTCGTTTTTTTTCGAGATGGAGTCTCACTCTGTTGCCCAGACTGGAGTGCAGTGGTGTGATCTTGGCTCACTGAAACCTCTGCCTCGTGGGTACAAGAGATTCCTCTGTCTCAAACTCCCAAGTACCTGGGACTGCAGGTGCCTGCCACCACACCCAGCTAATTTTTGTATTTTTAGCAGAGATGAGGTTTCACCATGTTGACCAGGCTGGTCTCGAATTCCTGACCTCAAGTGATCCGCCCACTTTGGCATCCCAAAATGCTGGGATTACAGGCATGAGCCACTGTGCCTAGCCTTTTACTCATTCTTTAAATCGCATCTCAGGCAGTAGCTCCTCCTCCAGCCCCTCTTCTCTAAACTTTAGCTCGTGTTAGGTGTCCTTCCTTTGTACTTCTAAAAGGCACCTTGCAGATATCTGTAACCACACTTGGCATATTAGTGAATAATTATCTATGTCCATCTCTACTTCTACACTGTGAAATCCTTGAGGATAGAAACTGTCTTATTCGGCTTTGTATTCCTGTTACATAGCATAGGGCCTAGCAGTTGCTCAGTGTATGTTGTTTGAGTGTATAAATAAACAAATGAGTTACTAGGGATGCATTTTTGATTAGTGTAACCCTTTGTATTAGAGAAGATGTTTTCTGTAAGAGGCAATTTGAAATGACACTGGGCCTGGGGACCCAGAAAATTATATTTGGTAAGGAAAGAAAAGTAAGTTAATCTCCTTGGACCTCAGTTTTCCCATTGATGAGATGATTATGTTCAACAGCATGTTTTTGTTCATCCTTCCAAGTTTAAACACTGTCTGCATCCTGGAGCTATTTGGCATTGTGGGAGACATTTTGGTTGCTGTAATGAAGGAGAGTGCTACTGGCATCTGGTGAATGTCAGGGATGCCGTTAAACATTTTTCAGTCCACAGAACCAACCCCACAAGAGAATTATCTGGCACCAGTCGAGAATCTCTGTTTTCTTCACTTATTCTGTCTTATATTTTTAATTACTGACAGATACTATACCATATGACTATTGTTTTTACTGCTTTTCTCTGACAAGAAGTTAAGCTTTATGTGCAAAGGAAGACTTTTTATTTGCTTTGTTTAGTAATTATGTGTTGAGTAAGTGAATAAATGACTGAATTGTAAGATATAACAGTGCTTCTAAACTGTTAAAAGTTATGACATAGCTCATTTACTCTTCTTTCATTTCTTATTTACAGGACTGGAGAATTGGGCAACTTGGTAGCTTCCTGTAATACCAATTGTAACTGTTTGCGATCATATTACTATCCTGTCTGTGGAGAAGATGGAGTCCAATATTTTTCTCCCTGCTTTGCAGGTTGTTCAGACTCAGTTTCACATAGGAACCCAAAGGTAACTTATGTCTCCTACTTTTCCTTTCATGAGGCAATGTGTTTCTGGATTTCTATCTTGACTTCTCTAATGGGGTTAAGCAATGCCTATTCTTGCCTTCCTGCTTCACTGCTTCCATGAAGCAGCTCATGATGTCTCCAGCTAAAACAGACTGTTTTCTCTTCATGCTTCTTGCAGTAATTGTTGAAAAGTCAATCTGGAAGTTACAAATATTTTAGTAACGTCACTTTGTTGCAGTTGTGAAATATCTTTTACCTTTTTGTATTGTTTTATTGTCATCCCTCAGAATACATGGGGGATGAGTTCCAGAACCCCTGCACATACCCAAATATGCCATACTTCAGTCCCACCAATGGCCTTGAAGAACCTGTTTTAAGCCAGCGCCTCATTATATGTGGGTTTTGCATCCAGCAAATACCATATTTTTGATCCATGTTTGGCTGCCAAAGTCCGCATGTAAGTGGACTGGTGCAGTTCAAACCTGTGTTGTTCAAGGGTCAATTTAATTTTTCCTTAACTATACTTTAAGATCCTGGTCAACATGGTGAAACCCCGTCTCTACTAAAAACTACAAAAAATTAGCTGGGCATGGTGGCGCGTGCCTGTAATTCCAGCTACTCAGGAGGCTGAGGCAGGAGAATTGCCTGAACCCAGGAAGCGGAGGTTGCGGTGAGCCGAGATTGCGCCATTGCCCTCCAGCCTGGGTAACAAGAGCGAAACTCCGCCTCAAAAAAAAAAAAAAAAGATCCTTGAAGGCAATAGTCTTTTCCCATTTTTGCTAGGTACAGTTTGTACAATAGAAACAGTATATTTGTTTTATTTGATGTACCATGAATACGTTTAAAAATATTCAAATCAATTTATTTTCAAATACAAATTCATGTCTACTTTTGGATCTGAATACTAATCGATGTGCCCAGATGTTATTTCTTTTTAGTGTAGTTAAATAGTTTAAAAGAACTCAATACAATTTTATTGTACTCTACCTTACAATCTAATATTTCATCTTAGCTAAATTTAAGAGCCTTATAAATAAATAGTATTCAGATTATGAGTAGTACACAGTATATTATGCATTGGTAGATAATGTTATAACTTTAAAAGTATCTGCAGGATGTATCTACTGTAGTGTAAATGAAAACAATTAATAAGATGTGTAAGAGTTACATGACAATTTTGAATATTTGAATTTTTTTCTTTATATATGACCAATAAATGCTATTGGCTAACTTGAATTAGAAGTAGATTATGACAAGGAGTTATTAGAAGGATTTTAGTCACATAATATGTATAGACACAAATACCATCCTACACAAGGAAATAACACAGGAAATCTAATACCCAGAGCATACTTAAAATAGTTTTGGTGATTTTGATATGATTAATATTTATGTTTTTCACCAAATGCTAAGGTAATTACTGTCTTACACAGCACGTTGTCTTCTAGAATTTTTTAGGAAGAGCAAATGATTTTGACTTGCAACTTTTCTATTTGTCCTGACTGTTTTAGGTCCAATCAGTCCATGAAATAATCATTGATTCACAATATGTTTTTCTCATGAAATATTTCAGATAGGCAATAAACATTTATAATACTTTAAATAAACATCCATATACATTTGTTCACAGCAATACTGTTTTAATCTTATATTTTACACCAGTGACGCAAACTACAAAAACAGACCTTAACTAACTGCTATATTGCAGGCAAATGAGACTTGTAAACTTTCATTAAGATAGAAAATGCTCTTCTCAGTTGCTCTCCTTAAAATTTTTAAAGGCTGAATTATCTCATTATTTGATATATCTGATGGCAGAATATGTAACAGTCAATTTTGGAGGTGTCATCTGCATATTTGGTTTTCCTGAATCAGTACCAGTTGTCTTAGAATGGCCTTAGCACAAAAAAAAAAAAAAAAAAAAAAAAAAAAAGTTTTTAGCCGTTGCCACAATAAAAGTACTGCTTCTCTATGACTTCTCTGGCTCTGCTCTGATTTCATTGAGGACTTAGTGTCTAAAAAGATTTACAGTAAAGGTAAAGACTATGGAAGGATTCAGTTGAGATGTAAAAATGGCTTTAAGAAATAATTGCTGTTGAAAGAAATCTGGAATGTTCAAGATCATGTAACTTATATTCCCATTAAATTGTTTGGTACGTTAGTAATTACTATAGCAGGTTACAAGCTGAAGTAATGGCCACAATAGTCAAATACAGTTGTTTCTACTTCATAAATATGGTTTGTTTCTACTTGCTTAATTTCTTATGGGTTAAGTATTCTCTCAGTGTCATTTGTTGTATGTGTAAGTCAGTATGAGAGTGTTTGCCATGTCTAGAGAATACCTAATTTATAATAATTTATTTTCTGAATAATCACTTACATTATTTGTCTATATTTTTAGGTATATTACAACTGTTCCTGTATTGAAAGGAAAACAGAAATAACATCCACTGCAGAAATTTTTGGTTCTGTAGCTACAGCTGGAAAATGTGAAACACGTTGTGCGAACCTGCCCATATTTCTTTGCATTTTCTTTATTATAATTATTTTTACGTTTATGGCTGGTACTCCTATGACTGTGTCTATCCTAAGGTATGTAGTAGGTTGAGAAAGTTTCATTCACTAAGGCAATATGTTGATGGAAAGAAAATGGACTCTGGGCTCATTTGGGGTTTATACTGATCATTAGTTCAATACCAATCTAGTCCTTACAAGATCATTAGTTCTGTAGCATTGGATAAGCTACTCCATAGAATCCCAGATGTAGAGATTTAAGTGATACGCACTTGAAAGTGTCTTCACATTTCCCACTTGGCTTGTGCTTGGTATTTTTTTCTGCTTCTTTCATGAAACTTCAGTTGAGAGCTGGAAATACGTTCTTTTGAGTATCACAGAAATAGAATGCATTCCAATATGCCAGGATCAGAATGGCATGCATTCTACCTTATGGATTAGGTACTGTGACATTAAATCTTTAAGCAGTGCTAATCAGTAAGAAACAGGCTGTCACCTGGTTGGTCACCTGTGTTTTATGTTTCCAGTTGCTCTTCCTTCTTCTATTCCAGTATACAAACACATTTCATACCTGTCCTTCCATGGAGTCACCAGTCTTTGTATATCTTTTCCAATGAATTCTAGCTTTTTTTCTTTTTTTGTTCCTTAATATTTATCCACTATCTTTTCTTTTTTTGTTGTTTATTTAAGTTCAGAGGTACATGTGCAGTTTTTTTTTGTTGTGCTTAGGATAGCTTTGGCTATTCTGCAGTAAAGCCATTGGGTCCTGGGCTTTTCTTTACTGGGAGACATTTTATTATGCCTTCAATCTTGCTACTTGTTATTGGTTTGTTCCAATTTTGGATTTTTCTTGATTCCATCTTGGTAGGTTGTATGTATCTAGGAATTTGTCCATTTCTTCTAGATTTTCCAATTTATTGGCATATTGTCACTCATAGTAGCCACCAATGATCCTTTGAATTTCTACAATATCATTTGTAAGGTCTCTTTTTTTTATTTCTGATTTTATTTATTTGAATCTTCCCCTTTTTTTCTTAGTCAGGCTAAAGATTTGTCAATTTTGTTTAATTTTTTAAAAAAACAACTTTTTGTTTCATTGATCTTTTGTATTGTTTTCTTCATTATTTCATTTATTTCTGCTCTGGTCATTATTTCTTTTCTTCTACTAAGGGTGGTTTGGTTTCCTTTTGTTTTTCCAAATCTTTAAGATGCATCATTAGATTGTTTATTTGAAGTTTTTCCTCTTTTTTGAGGTATAGCTATAAACTTCCCTATTAGTCCTTTTTTGCTATATCCCTGAGATTTTTGGCATGTTGTGTTTTCATTATCATTTGTTTCAATAAATTTTTCAATTTCCTTCTTAATTTCTTCATTGACCTACTAGTGTCATTCAGGAGTATATTGTTTAATTTCCATGTATTTGTATGGTTTCCAAAATCCTTTTGTTATTAATTTCTTGTTTTATATTATTGTGGTCAGGGAAGATGGTTGATATTATTTCCATTTATTTGAATGTTTTAAGACTTGTTTTGTAACCTAACATATGGCCAATCTTTGAGAATTATCCATGAGCTGAGGAAAAGAATGTGTATTCTGTAGCTTTTGGATGCAATGTCCTCTAAATATTCATTAGATCCATTTTGTCTATAGTACAAATTAAGTCTAATGTTTCTTTCTTGATTTTCTGTCTTGAAGATCTGACCAATGCAAAGCATGTGGTGTTGAAGTCTTGAGCTATTATTGTATAAGGACCTTTCTCTTTAGCTCTACTGATATTTGCTTGTATATCTGGGTGCTCCAGTGTTGGCTACATATATATTTAAAATGGTTATATCCTCTTGCTGAATTCACCCTTTTATCATTATATAGTGACCTTCTTTATCTCATAGCTTTTGTCTTAACATCTGTTTTTTCTAGGTATAGAGATGACTCCTGTTCTCTTTCGATTTCCATTGGCATAGGCTATGTTTTTCCATTTCTTTATATTCAGTCTATGTGCGTCTTTATAGGTGAAGTGTCTTTCTTGTTGGCAGCAGGTCAATGGGTCTTGTTTCTTCATCCATTCAGCCAGGCTGTGTTTTCTGATTGGAGAGTTTAGTCCTTTTGCATTCAATGTTATTGATAAGTATAAACTTACTCCTGCCATTGTATTATTTGTTTTCTGGTCATTTTGTGATCTTCTCTTTCTTTTTTCTTTTCTTCCTGTCTTCCTCTAGTGAAGGTAATTTTCTCTGGTGATCTGATTTAGTTGCTTGCTTTTAATTTTTTGTGTATTCATTGCATGTATTTTTTGGTTTGAGGTTCATGAAGTTTGCAAATACTATCTTATAAGTCTTATTTTAACCTGATAACAACTCAACACTGTTTCCATAAACAAACAAGTGAAAAGAAAACTAATAAAAACTCTACACCTTAACTTTGTCTCCTGGCTTTTCATCTTTTTTTTTTTTTTTCTGTTTCTGTTTCTATCTTATTGTACTGACTTTGTCTTGAAAAGTTGTTTTTTTTTTTTTTTTTTTTTTTTTTTTTATTGGTTCATCATTGAGTCTTTCTACTGAGGATAAGGGTAGTTTACATACCATAGTTACAGTATTATAATAGTCTGTGATTTTCTTTGTACTTATCATTACCAGTGAGTTTTGGACCTTCAGGTGATTACTTACTGCTCATTAATGTTCTTTTTCTGACTGAGGTACACCCTTAGCATTTCTTATAGGACAGGCCTGGCATTGATGAAATCCATATCTGGGAAAGTCTTTATTTCTCCTTCATGTTTGAAGGACATTTTAACCAGATATACTACTCTAAGGTAAGAGTTTTATTCCTTCAGCACTTTAAATATGTCATGCCACTCTCTCCTGGCCTGTAAGGTTTCCACTGAAAAATCTGCTGCCAGATGTATGGAGGCTTCAATGGATGTTATTTGTTTCCTTTCTTTTGCTACTTTTATGATCCTTTCTTTATCCTTGATGTTTGAAAGTTTGATTATTAAATGGCTTGAGGCCTTCTTTGGGTTAAATCTGCTTAGTGTTCTATAACCTTCTTGTTCTTGGATACTGGTGTCTTTCTCTAGGTTTGGGAAGTTCTCTGTTATTATCCTTTTGAATAGACTTTCTAACTCATCTTTTTCTCTACCACCTCTTTATGACCAATAACTCTTAGATTTTTCCTTTTGAGGCTATTTTCTAGATGCTGTAGGCATGCTTCATTGTTTTTTATTCTTTTTTCTTTTGTCTCCTCTGACTGTATATTTTCAAAAAGCTTGTTTTCAATCTCACTAATTCTTCATTCTGCTTTATCAATTCTGCTATTAAAGGACTCTGATGCATCATTCAATATGCCAATTGCATTTTTCAGCTCCAGAATTTCAGCTTGACTTTTTCTTCTTTTTTTTTGAGATGGAGTCTCTGTTGGTCTGTTGCCTAGGCTGGAGAGCAGTGGCTGTGATCTCGGTTCACTGCAACTTCTGCCTCCCAAGTTCAAGCAATTCTCCTGCCTAAGCCCCCCAAGTAGCTGGGATGACAGACATATACCCCCATGCCCAGCTAATTTTTGTATTTTTAGTAGAGACAGGGTTTTACCATGTTGGCCAGGCTGAATCTGAAACTCCTGACCTCAAGGGATACACCCGCCTTGGCCTCCCAAAGTGCTGGAATTACAGGCATGAGCTACCATGCCCAGCCAATATTTTTTCAGTCTTTTTGTAAAATATATCTGATAGAATTCTGAATTGCTTCTCAGAGATTTTTTTAATTTATTTGAATTTTCTCAGCACAGCTATTTTAAATTTTCTGTCTGAAAGGTCACATATCTCTCTGTTTCTCAGATTGGTCTCAGGTGCCATGAGCTCATTTGGTGAGTTCATGGTTTTTTAGATGGTGTTGATACTAGTGGGTGTTCTCCATTATCTAGGTATTTAAGAGTTAAGTATTTATTGTAGTCTTCATTATTCGGGTTTATTTGTAACCTCGTTCTTGGGATGACTTTCCACATATTTGGAAGGACTTGGGTGTTCTGATTTTAGTTGTATATGCTTTTGGGGGCACCCCAAGGCTAGTAATGCTGTGGTTTTTGCAGAGTGTCTCACTCTGTTCTGAGCCACCTGAAGCTGAGGCTGGAGTGACATAAACACCTCTATTGCCACCACCACTATGATTGCACTGGATCATACCTGAAGCCAGCACAGTGTTGGGTCATTCTTAAGGCCTTCTGTAACCACTCCTTGGTTACTGGCTCTGTTTGCTTAAGTGCCTGGGGCTCTAAAATCAGCAAGTGGGAACGCCTGCCAAACCTGTGTCCTTCCCTTCAGGACGGGGCGGTTCCACAGGTACTGGTGGATCTAGAAGTGCCACCCAGAAGTCAGAGACTAGAGGCAAAAACCTTAGACTCTTGTATTGTATTGTGGCTAAGCTGGCATGGAAACCACACAATGTAGTCCTTCCCACTCTTCTTTCCTTCCCCTTTGCAAAGACAGAGAAGCCTCACCCCATAGACACCACCAACCCAGGCCACGAGGAGTACTGCCAGACTACCACCAATGTTCCCTTAAGGCCCACTGCCTCTTTAAGTCAGCTTGTCGTGAGTGCTGCCTGGCCTGGGACTCACCTTTCAGGGCAGTGGGCTCTCCACTGGCCCAGGACAGGTCCAGAAATTCTGTCAAAGAGTCACTTTCTGGTATTGGGGACCCCAAGGACCAACTTGGTGCTCTACTCCACTGTGGCAGTGCTGGTGCCTAAAGTGCAAGACAAAGTCCCCTTTACTTTTCCCTCTGCTTTTCTGAAGTAGAATGAATTTTGCCCTGTAGCCACCACAACTGGTAATTTGCTGAGTCTTATCTGAAGCCAGCAAGTCTCACCCAAGGCTCTCAATGTAGTACCTGGGTATGGGTGCTGGTTATTCTAGACCCAAGGCCTCTTCGCTTAACAGGTGATGAATACTGTCAGGACTGGTGTCTTTCCTTTAAGGGAGTGAGCTCCCTTCTGGCCCAAAGTGTGTCTAGAAATGTTGTCTGGGACCTAAGGCCTGAAATGAAAGGGCTTCACAACACTGACTGGTGCTCTGTCCTCCTGTAGCTGAGTTGGTATGCTAGATGCAAGACACAATCCTCCTCACTCTTCCCTCTCTTCTCCTCAAGTGGCAGGAAGGGGTTTCTTTTGGAACCTGGAGCTGTGCAGACTGGTATTAGTGAAGGAGTGATACCAGGACTCCCTTGTCTGCCCCAGCTGGTGTCTCAGTATGTCAGGTGTGAGTCCAGTCCACTGTCTTTGAGCCTAATTCACTAAGACTTGCCCAAGAGTTGCAATCCCTATGGCCTAGTCTGCTTTTCTAGTTAACTTGGAGACGCAGTGCTGTAGTCCTGTGGTGAAGCTGTTTCTTAAGCAGTCAAGTTTGGACTGCTGCATGGAGGATTACCCTCTGGCTAGGGCTGGTTTAAATGCTCCTTCTGTGGGCAGGTGTCAGGTGAGTTGTTCTGGTTTTCTTTTCTGCTCTAACAGGACAGCACCAATTTTATTGTCTCACAATTGCTATGTTCTCCCTCCCCACCCCCAGAGATTCTCTCTGTACTGCACTGCCACTGCCCAGGTTGAGGAGGGATGGTGTCCAAGATTCAGGACTGTTAACCTCTAAAGTGCCTCTTTCAGGAATATAAAGTTCAAATCAAGTACTGTAAACGCTCACCTGAAAGTGTGTGTTTTTTTTCCGTGCAGATAGTTATTAATTTGAAATTTTTTATTCCATCATTTTGCATTTTGTTCCATCCTCTGGCTGTTTTAGCTATACTGGATCTTCTATCATTCCATTTGAAGTTTAGGATTCTTTTTTCTATTTCTGTGAAAGATGTCATTGGAATTTTGATGGAAATTACACTGAATCTATAGATCACTTGATGTGGGATATTTTAAAATATTTATTCCTCCAATTCATTAACAAGAGATATCTTTCCACTTATTTGTGGCTTCTTGAATTTGCTTCATCAATATTTTATGGCTTTCAATGTACAAGTACTTTACCTCTTTGGTTAACTTTATTCCTAAGAATTTTATTTTTCAATGTTATTGTAAATGTTGTTGTTTACTTGATTTCTTTTGTTCATTGTTGATATGTAGAAATGCAGTTGACTTTTGTCTTATGATTTTGTGTACTGAAACTTTGCTAAATTCATCTGCTAGCTGTAGTGTTTCTTTGAGCAGGATTTTTAGGGTTTTCTACATATGTAATCATGTCATCTGCAAAGAGACAATCTTACTTTTTACTTTCCAATTTGAGTACCTTTTATTTTTCCTGTCTACTTGCTCTGATAGGACTTCTAGTACTATGCTGAATAGGATTTGTGAGAGTGGGCATTCTTGTCCCATTCTTGATCTTAGAGGAAAGGCTTTCAGGTATTCACCATTGAGTATGATGTTAGCTATGAATTTGTTATATTTGGACTTTATTATATTGAGGTACACTCCTTCTATACATAATTTATTAAAAGCTTTTATGGAAAATATGTCTTATTAATGAATGCCCTTTCTCCTTTACCTTTATTAAAAGTAATAAAGACTAGTGACTCTTCGGTGTTATTTGCAATATTTTAGGTCAGATAACTTTTTTTTTCTTTTATAATTCCAGGAAGAGTAAATCATTTATAAGCCCTTACAAATAAATTATCTTGTGTTTACAATGTTTATTTTAATATAGAAATGCTAAACAGTTGTAAATGTGAACTTGCTCAAAGACTGAATATACTATACCACCTTTTTTTGGTCTCATATGTATTTGATATTTCCAGGTGTGTTAATCACAGGCAACGGTCACTAGCCTTGGGAATACAATTTACACTCCTTCGATTATTGGGTATGCCATTTTTCTTTATTCATTGGTAACTGTTGGCTATTTTGGTTCATTAGCGTTATCGATTTTTAAATTTATGGCATGTGGCAAAAAAAATTAAAACATAGTGGAAGAAAAGTCATTCTTTTTGAAGGAAGCCATTTTCTAATGTTTCAGGTATAGGATTTTTTACATATTGCATACTTTTAACCTACCTGACTGGTTACCTGTTCCAACTCTGTTGCTAATAAAACCTTAAAAGGTATATCATGTCTATTTGAAATATAAAATATGATCATCACCACATAATTACTTTTCTTCCTGCTTTTATCTCTATTTGCTAATGTGTTACATTAGTAACTAAAAATGATGTTAAAATATTTCAATAGCACTAAAAATGATGTTAAAATATTTCAATAGCAACTGCAGTATGGATGTTGTAACTAGCTAAGAATTATTGGAAGAAAGGGTTTATACCAGAGAATTTTATAAAGTTCCAGATGCAGAACAAATTACAATAAAGACAGACATAGTAAACATAATATTAAGGTTATTTTTTAAAACAGAAACAAAAAGTTGGGACACTAGAGTTACCTAATCCAACTTTCCAAGTTTTTCAGATGAGTAAATTAAGGCCCTGAGAAGTGCAGGGTTTTGCCCATAGTTATATAAATTGTGGTAGAAATGAAACTCGAAAAATGATTTCTAACTCTGTGTCTAGTACTTGGACTGTATCATGCTACAGATCATGAAATCTTTGCCTAAGAATTACTACCTCAAATAATTGAAAGTTCCTTAACTATATGGAGGTTGAGTTCCTCGTGTCCTTTTGGAGATGGTGGTGGGTATATAAGATAGTGATATTACTAGATATGGTATTATAAGACTGTATATCTGTGTTTATATACACAGAGGCTCATGTTAGTTTATATGTACATGCACACCTAGATGGATTTAATGTATACTGTAGTTCAACAGATTTATTCATGCATCATAAATTTATTATGATTTTTAAAAAGTATAATAGCTAATTTCAAAGTCATATTTATTATATTAGAAAAGCAGTGAATTGTATATAAATATTAGCCCAATATATATTAACTATTTCTATTAAAATATTTTTCTGAATTGATTAGAAATACATAGTAATTACATATAATTATTTTATTTTAGAATATTATATCTGTGCTTTGTATTCCTTTGATTTGTACCTGAATTGATTAATTTGCATGTGGACAGATGAATACCTATTTTTATTTCTATAAAATATATGTATGAGCATGTATAAAATGATCTGTAATTAGGAACTGTAATCTTTACACATGTGTATTTCACCCATAATTCTTTTAGGAACAATACCTGGACCAATTATATTTGGTATCACAATAGACAGCACATGTATTCTTTGGGATATAAATGATTGTGGAATTAAAGGAGCTTGCTGGATTTACAATAACATCAAGATGGCCCATATGCTAGTAACCATAAGTAAGTGGTAACTTCTTGATAATTCTTGATAATTTTAGAGTAAACTAAGAATGTAAAAAAAAATCACGTTGTTGGTTACTTAGAGTCACAGTTGTTTTGGAATATTTGGTCCACATTGTTGAACTATTCCACGGTTTTCCTGAAGAAGAGAACAATTATCACAGAATTTTATGAAAGGCTTTGAGCAGATGAAGTCTGCAGGGCTCAATATTACATACGAGAAAATAAAATTCTAGTTTTCATTACATCACACAGTATACACTTTTCTTTTAACAGCTTAACTCAAACATTTTTGAAAAGTATACTTGAAAGCTAAAAGAGAATTCTGAGAAACTCCCTGGAATGATTGTCATCTAGGTATTTAGGTGTTGTAAAACACGTACCGCTGAGGTAGGGAAGCATCCTTTGTCTCTCAGGCACATTGTAAGGAATGTTTTTATAGTTTAGAAGGTTAGCTGTGATGTTTAATTCTTTTTGCCTTTTGCAGTTTGCATTGTCTTATTGAAACAGTGAATGAAATCTAAGGTGAGGCTAAGGAAGCAGAACAATGTATTTAGTTTGTACTAGTAAAATAAAAATTGAAATTTAAAATTTGAAAAATAACCTAAGAAACTAAAATATCTTAAAATAGGAAAATACTGAATGTATCCATGCATGTGTATTTAATGTATGATTTTCATTGTGATTTTTTTGACACAGTATCAAGATAGGCTTATTATTACCCTTACATGCATGTAAATCCAGAGTATACTTTCTGAGTTGATAATGACAGAGCAATATAATATTTGCTGAAGAAATAAATGTATAAATTCATAAAATACTTGGGGAGTAAGTATTGACAAGTATAGGTAAAATTAATCATCCCATAACTTTTACCAGTTGTTAAAAACCAGTTTTTTTTCAATTTTTTTAATTACATATTTTTACCACAATTATGACTACATACAATATTTTTATGTTTAAAATCCATTTAATTAGTTTTGTTTGTACTTTTTGATCAAAGGTATCATTAATGAATTGTTCATTTTCCTACTTAATGATGGATGTGAGAATTTCCCCCATAAAATATATAAAAACCTTAAAATTTTCAGAAAAAATAAAAGAATGTTGTAACTTGTACCTATGTAACTATTCTATAAATCTAGCAATGCCTAGATGAACAAGCATTCCTGTTTTCAAATACATGATTTGAGATACAATATTAATAATCAACAAAAGGAACCCAGCTACTACAAGATCTATACTGTAAGACCACATTTAATTTATTTGGCTGGCACTTATTAAATGCTTATACTGTGATTGGAAATAGTTCCTCTTCATATAATTGAGCTCAAAATCAGATTTACTTAAAAACAAATCAAAGTTTGTAAAGTGAATCTTAATATTTCATATTTTTATCTGACAACAAGAGTGGATTTGGTTAAGTATTGAGTGTGATATACTCCCACAGAGGTTTTCTCTTAATAACTCTAAAACCTATTTTATTTTTAGAATTATTTTCTAGCCTGGGGATGTTCTGTAACTTATTCAGGTTCACGGATGTTATAAACTAGTTTCCCTTATTAACTTTTGATAATTTTTTTATAGATACAATATTGTGTTAACAAATTATTTATTTATTTATTTATTTATTTATTTATTTATTTATTTTTCCTTATCTACTGGTACTATTTTACTGCATTACAAATTATTTATTTTTGCGACAGGGTCTTGCTTTGTCACCCAGGCTGGAGGGTAGTGGCATGATCTCAGCTCACTGCAACCTCAGCCTCTAGGGGTCAAGCAATCCTCTCACCTCAGCCTCCCAAGTAGCTGGGACTACAGGCTCACACCACTACACCTGGATATATTTTGTACTATTTTGGGTTAGAGACAGGGTTTTCGATAGTGCCCAGCCTGGTCTTGACCTCTTGGGCTCAAGACATACACCTGCCTCCACTTCCCAAAGTATTGGGATTATGGGCATGAGCCACCCATCTGGCTTGTGTTAACAAATCTAGAAGTGGAAGATGGATTTATTTAGTCCTATACAGCACTTATTTTACAAGAACGCACAAGCATAACCAAGAATAAGATAATTATTATACTTTATTACTGCTTAGAAAGAAAATAAATACTAATGCACTGAATTGTATACAAATGTCTTTTCGTTCCCCCAATGTTTTAAAAATTTTAAACATCAAACTATAATGGCTATGTAATTATTCTCTTTAATATGTTTCTATTCATGAAGATTTTTCACAGTGATAATTTTTGTCACTGAGAAATTAAAGACAAAAACGTGTGACTAATTTTTTTTTTCTTAGGTGTTACTTGTAAAGTTATCACCATTTTCTTCAATGGATTTGCAATCTTTTTGTATAAACCACCTCTATCAGCCACAGACGTGTCATTTCACAATCAGAATGCAGTTGTGACTAATGTTTTAGCAGAACAGGATCTCAACAGAGTAGGAAAAGAAGAGTGAAATGGAAAAATAGAAGACTGTTTTACACCTGAAAAATTTACCTCGATTTTTAAGAACATGCATTGCCATGGCAGCATTATCTATCCAATATGGACAATCATATTTAAAAAGTTGATGTTTTTATAATCAAATGTATTTTTATTTTACATAAGTGGTTTTTGTTTCATGCAAGAAACAGAAATGTGCCTTCAAAGCCCACCAAAAGCCTCAAAACACACACACACACACACACACACACACACACACACACATTTCTCATTCCCATTCTCTAGGTATGAAATACTCCAGTAATAACAAGAAAAAAGGCCCACAATTAGTTAGAAAAATTAACATTAAAAAAATAGTGATGTTTCTATCCCCATTACAACTTGTTTAATTTTAATTTTCATTGCCAATATTTTGAGCTTAGAATGTTTATGGTATGAAAATTTGAACTAATCAAAATTGTATGACGAATTCTGGGAATTATTACTGAAAGCTTATGAATTTAAAACCAGATTTATTATGTAATTTGTTTTTAAGTTTATGTATACTCGTCTGGCCTTTTTTTCTCAAAGCAAGTTATTGAACTGTTAGAATGTTAGTTATTTTCCCAGGGTCGTGGTATATAGTGAATACAGAAACATCAGCATAGTATATGCATATTTTCACTTTAACTAAAGAATTCCAGGAAATAATTTATTGATATTACAATTTTTAACACTTTTATGATTCTGTGATAGTATTATTCAATTACATATATTTCAGAGGAAAGTACCAGTCAGTAAAGAAAAATGCCAACTAAACATGAAACTATTGATCAAAACTTATATACCTAGTACTTTAATTTTTCTTCTTTGAAAAGCCAATCACTTAACACATCACTCATAGCACCTAAAACAGTGCCTTGCATATAGTGGTCATTTTTATTGTCGTTTAATTAAAACATTAAACCTTACCCCTTAACTCAGCAGTCCCCAGCCTTTTTTGTATCAGGGAACATTTTTGTGGAAGACAATTTTTCCATGGGGGAAAGAGGGTACAGTTTTGAGATAAAACTGCTCCACCTCAGACCATCAGGCATTAGTTAGATTCTCATAAGGAGAGAGCAACCTAGATCCCTCGAATGTGCAGTTCACAATGGGGTTTGCACTCTTAAGAAAATCTAATGCTGCTACTGATCTGACAGGAGGTGGAGTTCAGGTCATAATGCTCACTTACCTGCAGCTCAGTCACCTACTGTGTGGCCTGATTCCTAATAGACCACACACAGCCGAGGGTTGGGACCCCTGCTTTAACTGATGCATTGATTTAATAAAGTATTTTATAAGCCTGATTATGTTATAACCCTATTTATTCAGGTCAGATTTATACCAACTTTGCTGAGAATATGGAGGGTATAGATCAGTCAACATCAACAAATATAACTCCTACCATAGTTAAGAATTTTACTTATTAAGAAAAGTATTGAAGTTCAAATCCAGATATTATTGCATTTGAAATTTTTATAAGGGTTATTCATTCAATAAAATTCATGATCACATTTCCCATATAAGTTTGTCCTAGGTTGGTTTTCCACAAGCAGTGTTTTATATACACCGTAATCAGGGCAACTCAAGCTTAGTGTTAGTTAAATCTTGTAGGAAACCAGGGTTAGAAATACTAGAAATTTGCAGAATTTAAGAAATTATGTTTTATGGTAATCTATGGCCAAGGATGATAGAGCCTAGTGCAATTGTAAAGTGAAACTCAAGGAGAAGGAATGAGAAGTTAGGCAAGGAAGCACGCTTGAATATTAGAGAAGGAAAGGAATCAGAGAGACCTCCTAAAACCAAATAGATATAAACACCAAGGACAGAAGCCAAATAGGTAGCCAAAACCCCAAATATTTGAGAAGCAGGAAATTTATAGCAACCAAAGAAATAGGGCAAGATAGGCAGGGGAACACACATGCTACCTCAATTGATAATCTCCCTCCCGCCAAGCCAGATTGTAAATGCTGCTTCCTATTAGAGTCCAGAAAAAAGGAAAGTTCAGGCTTGCTGTGTCCTATATGCGGAAGCAGGAAATTGGATTGAAGACTTTCATAGTTGTAAAATAATGGCAAATCCTAAGGAATTCACTGATAGAGATGTGAATGACAGTAAGGAAGAAAACAGAATAACTATACAAATATATTAGTTTAGGGCCACTTAATTTAGAGGAAGAAAAATATCACCCCATCCATAGGAATAATTTGATAAACAGGTCACTAAATATTCAGAATTTATAAAGATTCTTAGTTATCAAGGGCTGTGTTGTATTTTATATACTCAGTTTTATAAGCTTTTTAAATAAGCTTTTTAATGAAAGTGGTTAAACTGAAAATAATTTTGGTACTTAAAGGGAGCCAGGAGCCTTTATATAAAATGTATATATTTTAAAAGAGTATCTCCTTTATAATAGGGCTTTACAGACACTACTCTAATTTATAATAATTGTTTTTTACTCTTGGGTTCATCTTGATCATATGAGTTGGTATGATACTTCTGGAACAAATTATTCATAGTGTGTTTTTTATAATTTATGATTTTTAAGTAAGATTGACTTATAAGTTGACATTGTAATTTTGTACATAATTGGATATATGTCTTAAAATTTAACATCTAAATTTATTTAATTGTAGAAAATACAAATGTAAAACTTATACATGAAAAGAACTGTGTACAGTTGACTTTATAAATTGGAGGAAGACAAAGTTTTAGATCCATTTTCTTTCAAAATTTTCTTTATTGTAAATCATGCAAAATATATATTCATACCATTTATTAAATCATAATGTTTATCCTAAATTGTTGTAAGTGTTTGAGCCTATTAAATGACACAGGATTGAAACTTGGCTTATCTATGTGAACATAAGCACATTTTATGGATGGGAAAGGGAAATAGTATACTTTTAAACTTGGTGAATGCATTACTAATTTAATCCAGTGATTTCTCATGCCTCAACAGATGTTTCTAATTCAATACAAACCACATTTATTATGAAATATATACCAGGAAAATTCTCTTACACAATAGTTTCTATATATGACAGATTAATATGTAAGATTTATATGAGTAGGACACATTTTGCAGATGGTTTATTTGTAAATATCTGATAAAAAAAGTGTGGGATGTATTTAATTTATCTCAGTTTATTTTAATAATCAAATATTTTAAGGAAATAATATTGAATGTTAATTTGAAATATAATGCTCCCATACATTTAGGTTCCTTCTGCTTTTTTGGCAGCAAAGTCCAATAAACATGAACTTTTACAATACATATGAGTAATCAAAAATAGATAAGTGACATAATCCACTTTGAAAAACTCAGTAGGTATATTGGGATTATAACATTTTTGTGCTTCAGCTAAAATTAAGTTTATAAAAATTATCAAGAATTGATATATTTTTTCTTTTCAAATTTAGTGTGTCTGACTTCCTATTTAAAACCATTTTGTAATGCTTTTAGACTTTGTAAAATAGCACACATAAAAATTCCTCTATCAGCTTTCCCTGGTGTTAAAAATCCATAGAACAATTACCTAAAACTAGAAACGATTACCAAGAAATTAGCATTGGCATGATACTATAACTAATCTACAGATTTTATTATAATTTTGCCAGTCATAACACTAGTAGTGACAGGGACAGGAGGCAGGGAAATTCTAGGCAGAAGAGAGAGGTCCCGGCAAAAGCCCCATCCTCAAGCCTGGGAACCACAGCCCAAAGTGAGAACATGCATGCCTGGTTTTCTTGTTCAAATATTGCCTTTTCCAAAACCACCCGTGGCTCACTCCCCTCACCATTCTGTGCACAGAAAAACCCAGATTCTGCCAGGAAATCAGGAGAGGAGAGGAGGAGAAACAGCTGGACATTGGAGACTATGGTTTGAGGTTGGGGAGAAGATGTCTGGGGTGGCTGGACTTTGGGTAAAGATTACCTTCCTGCTCAATCCCTTTCCAGCTCCCCTTCCAGGTGAGAGCCACTTTCATTGGCAATAAAATCCTTTGCATTCACCACCCTTCAGTTCTTTCATGCAACCTAATTTTTCCTGGATGTTGAACAAGAGCTCAGGTGCCACGGGTGCAAATGCTAAAGGCTGTCACACTGACCCTCTGCCCTCACTGGTGGAGAGCAACTGCCTCACACCAAAAGGCAGAGTGGCCCACTGAGCTGTTTCACGCTTAAGCCATCTGTGGATGGCAAAGCTAAAAGAGCGCTGTAACACATGCCCCTGGGGCTTCGGGGGTCACAGATACTCCCCACTAGATGCTGCCAAGGGGTCTGCATGGAGTTTTCTGTTGGTGCCCAAAAGCACCCGCCCTGGCTCCTGCACCCACTCACTTATGTGCTCTCTTCTGCAAGGGTTGAGCACAACAGGTTCTAGTGAGTGGAGTTTGCACCTGCTGGCACCAAAGCAACCAGCTAGCTCCAGTGCCCACACTTCAGTTTCTGCCTGCAAAGGGATCAGGGTAATTTCCTGTTTCAGTGGTCTTTATCTGATCTGAACCCAGTCAAGGATCTCATGTTAAATTTATTTATTACTGCTTCTTAATCTTTTCCAATCTGGAATGGTTCCCCAGTCTTTTTCTTTAGGATATATTTCCTCTCTATTTCTATGTATCAAATAACTCTAAAGTTTAGTGGCTTAAAACAGGAAACATTTATTATCCTACCATTTCTGTGTGTCAGGATTTCAGGAGCAGCTGTGCTGGTTGGTTCTGTTTTGAAGTCTCTCAAGAGATCTCAGTAAAGATGTTGGCTGCGGCTGTAATCATCTGAAGGCTTCTCTAGGATTGAACGATCTGCTTGTAAGAAAGTGTGCTCACATGGTTGTTTGAAAAAGAATGAAGTTATTCTTCGACATGTGAGCCTCTTCATAGGTCTTATGACATGGCTGCTCACTGCCCCCAGGTTAATGACACATAGGAGAGTGAGAGCAACCAAAACTAAAATCACAGGGTCTTACATGACTTAATTTTTAGAAGTCACATATTATCTTTTCTACCACAGTCTACTGGTCATACAGATGACCTTAGTAATCTTAATCCTAGCTGCAAAGTCCTTAAAAGGATTTAAAGAACTTTTCAGTAAACTACAATGCCTTGATTCATATTTGGTTGAATAATCCATGGAGGAGAAGATGTCTTTACAATTCTTCCTCCCACATCTGGTACTGGGTGGGAAGAAAAGACAAAAGGTGAATACCAAGAGGCATGAATGTTGTGATTATCACTGGGATGATATTGGGGGCTGGCTACCATACATTACCTTGACAATTTTGAAGAGGATTGGCCAGTTATTTTGTAGAATACATATCAATTTGGATAAGTCTGATGTTTCCTATGACTATATTAACATACCTTTTTGTAAAAATGATATCAGGCTCTTCTCAGCACACATGTTATTGAGTATATGTTTTCTAAATATGACTGAACTTCAATCACTTGGTTAAGGCAGGTGTCTGCCAGCAGTGATTACTCATTTTATTTTCTCCTATGTTATTAATAACTAGCTCTTGAAGGGATACTTTGAGACCATAAAAATACCCTGTTTCTCAGCAAACTTTCATCCACGAATTTTAGCATCCATTTATGATTCTTGCATGCTTAATGTGGTTTTTGCTAATAGTGATTTTCCATATTCATCACTTCTTTAACTTTTATTAATTGGCATTATAATCTAACAAAGAATTGTCCCTTCCTCTGTTACTCAATTATTTATATAAATATAAATTAACTGACATTTATTTTATTCTATAATGTTATTATCCACTAGTTTTCTTTTTGTCAAATTGTTTAATATGTGGACATTGGAGCCCCATTATTTTGGCTCCTGCATTTTTTGGACATATTTACATCACTATTTGAGCACATCTTTACTGTTTAACGCCACAAGATACTCTAGGCTCCTCTCATCCTTTTTGTTATTTAGGGATTGAATAATGACATTTGAAAATCAAGATGTGCATGTTAATATACATAACATCTATTTCCATATTAATTTATGTATGTATGAATATGGATACCTCCAAGTGCAATCCGGCACCATAGAGTTCACGTTAATCTCCTTTTCCTTATTTGTAAATACTTTCTCTAAGACTGAGAAACCTGGCTCTTATTATCCACAACACATTACTTGTCCAATACTAGATAATTAGTTTCTATTGCTGACATGATAGGTTACTACAAATTTTATGTCATAAGATAATACCCATTTATATCTCACAGTTTTGTAGGTGAGAAGTCCAGGCATAGTGTGGTTCAGTTAGTTCTCTGTTCCGGGTTTCACAAGTTGAAATCAAGTTGTTGTCCAGGGCTGTATTCATTTCTGGAGGCTCTGGGGATGAATTACCTCCCAAGCTCATTCAGGTTGTTGGGCAAATTCAGCTGCTTGGTGATATGGTTTGGCTCTGTGTCCCCACTGAAATCTCACGTCAAATTGTAAACCCCACATGTTGAAGGAGGGGCCTGGTGGGAGGTGATGGGCTCATGGAGGCAGTTTCTATTAGTTTAGCATCATCCCCCGGTGCTGTCTTATGAGTGAGATCTCACAAGATCTGGTAGTTTAAAAGTGTTTAGCACTTCCTTCCACCCTTCTGCTTCACCATGGTAAAACACGCTTGCTTCCCCTTCACCTTCTGTTATGATTGTGAGTTTTTT
This sequence comes from Sapajus apella, assembly GCF_009761245.1. NCBI lineage: Eukaryota > Metazoa > Chordata > Mammalia > Primates > Cebidae > Sapajus > Sapajus apella. The sequence continues at coordinate 38,449,462 of NW_022436941.1, forward strand.
GAGACCTCCCAGTCATGCATTCTGTTAAGCCTGACAAACTGTGTCAATTAAAGTTCTTTTCTTCATAAATCACCCAGTCTCAGGTAGTGCTTATAGTAGTGTGAAAACAGACTAATACACATGGCAATGTAGGACTAAGGTCCCTGTTTTTTTGTAACATTGGAGGTTGAGAGAGAACATCCACATTTCCTGGTTTATGCAACCCTCTTACTAACTCAATCTTCAAAACCAGCAATGACATGTGGACTCCTCAAGATTTGAATCTGTCTGACTTCCCCTCTGTCTCATCTTTCTTGCTCTCTCTTTTGATGCTTCTTTATGACCCTAGTTGGATAAAATTATCTCTGCTTTTAAGAGCTCAAGTAATTAGACTGGGCCAACCTGGAAAATTCGGGATAAACTCTGTTTTAAGATCTATCATCTTAATTAAATTTACAAAGTCTCTTTACCACAGTATCCAGCTAAGAGCTTCTTTGAATAGGCCAGGATGTGGGAATGTTGGGGAAGCATCTTTAGAGTTCTGTCCACTACACTTTATAAGCACACAAATTAGTTTCAGTATTTCTGCATGTGCCCTGTAAAAACCTGATCTACTGGAATGATGGAATGAGTTCATCAAATCCTCTCCTAAAACGCGGGAATACAACAAAACTAGACAAAATTGTCAAAAAACAATCACTTCGGCACCCTGGAAATCAAACACAGGCATATGACAGACTGGGAAATATTTATTCACCAGAAAAACTTACGAAATCTTGTGTAAGAAAAATGGACCAGGCATGGTGGCTCATGTCTATAATCCTACTAGCTTGGGTGGCTGAGATGGGGGGATCACTTGAGCCCAAGAGTCTGAGACCAGCCTGAGCAACAGACTTCAACACAACTCTTACAAATATGCTCAAATAACTGAAGAAACCATGTTTAAAGAGTTATATGAAATTATGATAAAATAGCTTAAAGAGAATATTAATAAGGAATAATTATGGAAAAGAACAAAAAGGAAATTTTGGAATTGAAAAGCATAGTAACTAATGAATGAGAAATTCACTGGGGAAGCAACATCAGATTAGAAGTGTAAGATGAAATAATCAGCAATCTTGAAGATTTCCCAATTATTCTCTCTGAGGACTAGAAAATAAAAAGAATAAGTAAAAATAGGAGCCTCAGCAATTATGGGAAACCATCAAACATACCAATATATAAGGCAATAGGAATCAGAAGGAAATAAAGGGACAGAAAAATATTTTAAGAACTAATGTCTAAAAGCTTCCCAAATTTGCTGAAAAATTTAAATTACATAGCCAAGAAGATCATCAAAGTCCAAAGTAGGGTGAACACAAAGAGATTCATAGCTAGACACATCCTATTCAAACTATTGAAAGACAAAGAGAACATGCGAAAACAGCAAATGGAAACCCAGTCAACATGCACAGGAGGAAAACCATGCAACTAATGGCTGACTTCTCTCCAAAAATAATCGAGGCTAGAAGGTAGGGGGAAATGGTAGAATCAAAATATTGAAAGAAAAAAATGATTATGAAATATATATTTAGCAAATATTTGCTTCAAAAGTGATGATCAAATGACATTTCCAGATAAACTAAGACTGAAAGAATTTCCTCCTATGAAGCCTGCCTTACAAGAAACACTCATTAAGCTCTAAAAGGAATGAAGCGACATGCTGAAAAGACTGAAAAGAAATGACGCTAGATTGTAACTAAACTACATGAACAAATAAAGAACACTAGAAAAGGTAAGTGCATGGGTGAATATGAAAGACTATATAAATATATATTTCCTCATATTTATCTTAACTGAGTTAAATGATCATTTATCCATATGCAAAAAATGAAGTTAGACCCCTACTTCACATCTTATATAAAACTAAATTTGAATGGACTGTACGTTTAAATGTAAGAGCTAAAATTTGTAAATGTTTCTTCTAAAACATTAAGAAGGAAAAAAGAGGTAAATCTTGGTGACCTTGTGTTAGACAATGGTATTTTAGATATGACACCAAAAGCACAATGACAAAATTAAAAATGGAAATATTTGACTTAACATTGTAAACAGTACCATAACAAATATAAAGGTGACCCAAAAATGGGAGAAAATATTTCCAAATTATATATCTGATAAGGGATTAATTTGCATCCAGAATATATAAAGAACTGTTATAACTCAACAATAAAAAGAAATGGGTCAATAAATAAATGAGCAAAGCATCTTAATAGACATTTCTTTCTTTCCTTCTTTCCTTCCTTCCTTCCTTCCTTCCTTCCTTCCTTCCTTCCTTCCTTC